>NC_134484.1:360554080-360649080 GCF_040206685.1 Ascaphus truei
TGAGGTATGGGGGGGATGTCGGCCTGCCTCCCCACGAGCGGGAGATGGGCGCGGGTGGGTGGGGGAGGAGCGTGGTGGTGGTGGTCACGGCCTTTCCTCCCCCCCCGTGTGTGCTTGTGTGTGTGTGTATATATGGGTATGTGTGTGTGTATACATGGGTGTGTGTGTGTGGGGGTGTGTGTGTGTGTGTGTGTGTGGGTGTGTGTGTGTGTGTGGGTGTATATGTGTGTGTGTGTGTGTGTGCTTGTATGTGTGTGTATATATGGGAGTGTGTGTATGTGTGTGACACCAGAGGTACCCCCCCCCTAGTCAGTCACCCCCCTAATCAGTCAGTCACCCGGCCAGTCAGTCACCCGGCCAGTCAGTCACCCAGCCAGTCAGTCATCCAGTCAGTCAGTCACCCAGCCAGTCAGTCACCCAGCCAGTCAGTCACCCAGCCAGCCAGTCAGTCACCCAGCCAGCCAGTCAGTCACCCAGCCAGCCAGTCAGTCACCCAGCCAGCCAGTCAGTCACCCAGCCAGCCAGTTAGTCACCCACCCAGCCAGTCAGTCACCCAGCCAGTCACCCACCCAGCCAGTCACCCACCCAGACTCTCTCTCTCTCTCTCTCTCTCTTTTATTTCTAGATCCGACATTTACATACACACACACGTAACCAGGACGAATTGTAGTATAATGTAATACAATAAATATATTTATGTCAAAAACGAATGTTGTTCTGACTAAGAATTTATTAAATGTATTTTATTTATATATTTTATTTTAAAGCGAGGTTGGGGGCGGGACTAGGGTTGGGGGCGGGACTAGGGGCAGGACTAGGTGGCGAGTAGATTTTTTGGTTGGGCGAGTAGATTTTTGGGTGATTTGTCGAACACTGTATATATATATATATATATATATAGATCCACTATGTCCACCCAGTTTCTATCAAGCAGAATAATATAGGCTAGTGTCTGATGTTCCTGAATCAACGTGAAATGTACATATTGGTTATTAGAGATAAGAAGAATAGATAAAACCCTTGTTCAGTCCCAGGGGTGACAGGGTTTGTAGCTGAAAAATCCAGCGACATTCACGTTGAAGTAATTGTCTATCCCAATTGCTACCCTGTGGGTTGCGTGGGACATGTTCAATAGCAACGAAGTGCGTCACATTTTTATTTCCTTGATGGAATTCAGTCATATGTCTTGCTGTGAGTGTATCTATAGCATTCCTGACATTCCCAATATGTTCTAGCACCCGTGTCTTGAACTGTCTGTGGGTTTTTCCCACGTACATTTTCCCACAATCACATGTTATGAGGTAAATCACACCACATGTTCAGCAATTCATGAATTCTTTAATTTTGAATACCATTGTATTAGATGAATTGCTGAAAGTCTTTGTAGTCCTCATTAACTGAAACTGACAGGCCTTGCATCTGGTACATGGATAAAAACATTGTGGCTTCTCCCCAAGCCAGGTCTTAGATGGTTTAGATAGAAAGAGACTGTGTACAAGCCTGTTTTTTATATTTCTACTACGTTTGCAACCTGTACTTGGAGTATCCTGCAAGATTTTTTGGAGGTCAATGTCCTCTAGTAGTATATGCCAGTGTCTTTGAAGGATATTTTTAATCTCCTGCCACTGACTACTGTTGCTACTAATAAATCTTACTGTTTCATCTGTATCTTTTGTTGTATTTTTAGAAAGTAAACTCGTTCTTTGTGATGTTAGGGTTCTTTAATAGGCCTTTTTATGATCTTATTGCTGTAGCCCAGTGCACGAAATCTAGAAGCCATATCTACCGATTGCCTTTTGTTCTCTGCCGTTGACGAGCAGTTATGCCTTAATCTAAGAAATTTCCCTATTGGTATATTATTTGTTATATGTTTAGGGTGGTGGCTATTTGCCATCAAGAGAGTATTAGTTGAGGTGGGTTTCCTATATATACTTGTCTCTAAAATCCCTTTAGGTGTTTTAGATATACAGATTAGCACAGTAGGGGTCCCTGCAGTCCCATCCCGCTGTGTTAATCCGATGGGCCATTAAGAGTCTCACAGAAATGTTGAGGCAATTTTGAGGCAATGTTGAGGCATTTACTGTTAGATTGCCCAGAATGAGGCATTTACTGTTAGATTGCCCAGAATCTCCCAGAATTTCCCAGGTAAGTGTTCTAATACTGGTGGCTGCATCTGTAGTAATATCCAGGAATTCTATTTTAGTTCTGCTTGTTTGGAATGTAAGTTATAAATTGTGTTGGTTAGTGTTCAAAACTTTAATGAATTCTTTCAGACGTTCTTCTGTTCCATAGCAGCCGAATATCGTCAATGTATCTGACCCTGATCTCTACTTGTTCCGTGAATCTGTCCCTTGTCTCTATGAAAACCACTGTCTCCTCCCACCAGCCCTGATATAAGTTGGCATATGTGGGAGCACAGGTGGTCCCCATTGCGGTACCCTGTACTTGATGGTATAACGGGTGATTAAACAGGAAGTAGTTGTGGGTCACAGTATAATCAAGGAGTCTCATAATGAGTGCACTATAGAGTTTAGATTCCTCACTCTCAAGAAATGGGCAAAGTCGTTCATCCCATAATTGTGGGGATACTTGAATAGAGACCCTCCACATCTAGGCCCACCAAAAGTCTATCTTGATCTAGTATTATATTTTCCAATTTAAGTAATACATTCTTGGTGTCCCGGATGTATGACAATCCACAAAAGGGTGCAAAAAGCAATCTAGGTAGACACTGACATAAGATGTAACATTATCAATTCCGGAGACGATAGGTCTTCCTGGAGGGGTGTAACCCCCTTGTGAATTTTGGGTTAAATAGTAAAATGTCACTGTTGGTGGAGTTTTGATTAGCATAAAGTCATATTCATGTTTAGAGATCAGTTTTGACCCAAAGCCTTTTAGAATGTAATAGTAGGGTTGGTCTTCAGGATTGGATAGCACTTGTTGTCTGACAATAGACGTTTACACTCAGTTATATATACAATTTGGTCAAATAAAATGATATTCCCTCCCTTATCAGATGGTTTTATGATTATTGTGTTGTCATTTTCTAAATCCTTTAGTGCCATTCTTTCTGCAAAAGTGAGATTTTGTTTATCTTTATTAACAGTTATTTTCATAAGATCTTTCGTAACTATTTAGCAAAACGCATCTACATTAGTACTAATTTCCGAAGGAGGTACAATAGATGATTTATTTTTTACATTTGTAAAAGGTCCCCCTCCTTGAGGTTTCAGACTTTCCTTAGCCAAACTTTCAAGAGTCTCTACATTATTACTGTCTTGGGTGTTAAGATCTTCCAAAGGTGTCACGGAAGAAGTCCACCCTTCCCCCTTCTTGTTTTCCTTTTGTTGGAGTGTTGTTATAGAGGCCTATTTCCCCTAAAAAAAGACGTTGGTCTCTGTGGTTTGGGAAAGGGAAGACTAGCACCTGTACGTGATTTGTCTATATTACAGATAGCCTGTTCAATTTCTGTATCACTCCCAGATACCTTCCACTCATTGGAGGATTCGTGTACATGTGTATAAGTTTGTTTAGGTTGACATCTAGTTTTAAATTGGAAAATATTTCCTTCTTTAAAATTCTCAGAATCACGTAGACATTTTCTTGGCTGTCTTTCTTTTATCTCTTTAGTCAGCTTTTCAATATTGTTTTTTAATTTACTTTCTAGTTGTTCAAAGTCTGGTTTATTCTGCCATGTTTTAAGATCTATCAGTAGGGTATCAATTTCCAAATTGACTGATTCTAGTCTTTTGGTTTCGAATTCCACTAATAATTTCATTAATTGCGACGAACAATGTCAACAACACGTATCAAAGCTTTAAAAAGTCTGTCACCACTATAGCCTCTCTGAATAAACTTTTCAAACAACAACACGGATTGCATTTCAATTTTTTTTAGTTCATTACAATTCTGTTTTAGACGCATAAACTGTCCAAAAGGTATGTTTCCTAGCCAAGATCTTTTATGGTTATGACTTGCCAAATAATAGGCTATTGTTGTCTGCCTTTTTGAAGAAGGTTTTAGTTATAACTTTCCTTCCTATTTGTGCCTCCAATTGTAAATACAAAAAGTTAATCATTGTCTCATCACTTTCAGATGTGAAGGTTAGGTTATATTAATTTTGATTTAGATAGATATAGAATTCATCTATAGAGTCTGTATCCCCCTCCCAGATATAAAAAATATCATCTATGAACCGACACCACATAATGATTTTATTGGCAAAGGGGTTATTGTTCCAAATGTAACCTTGCTCCCATGCTCCCACAAATATGTTCGCATAACTGGGAGCAAAGCGAGTCCCCATCGCGGTGGCCAATGTTGGGATGAAAAATTGTGTTAGAAACAGAAAATAGTTATGTGAGAGAATATATTTAATTGAACTCAATATGATTCACTATTCAATGGATGTTATTTTGAGTCATTCAACAATTATAGCTCTACTGCTTCTAATCTTTTTTACCTATATTCTCAGACCAGGAATCAATAAAGAAAATAGTTATATGCTCTCTAAAAATTTATATTGCAAGTAACACTGTTAATTTCAGGTGTCTTTGTTCTTAAGATACATTCAACATGAATTTTAAGAAACATATTTTTAATCACTTAAAATTAAGATCCAATCAATTTTCAAGTGGATGTATATACATTGAGTAATGTTTTTACATAGTAATATGCATTATGTTCTTTCATTGGAAATATATGTTTTTATTAAATATATGTATGTTATTATTGTATCAATGCTTAGTAGATGTATCCCCAATCTAGCGTTTTTTTAAATCTACCATTAAAAGTTAATTGAGTATAGCTATAGAGAGGGGTATATCTAGGAGGTAACACATTGACTAAACATGCACCTGATAAAGCAGGAACTACCTGCGAAACGCATAGGGCTACGGGGGACCAGTTTTGCGGCAACACCCAAACTGGAAGGGATGTCAGACGCCAGCTGGAATGGCGAGGAGAGTCACGGGAGGGGAGAGAAAGTCTGCAGTAGCTGGCTACTGTTTTGTGTACATTTGGTGTATACTCTGCTTTGTGTAAGTTTACCCTGCTAAAGCTGGAGATTTTATGAAGAGTCTCCATTTTCTTCTATTCTATGCTGCTGGAGAGAAGGAGTAAAGAAAACGTTCAATATCTGGTTCCAGGCACTTTCATGTAAGTGCATATCTTACTACTGGTTGTTTGTTTTGAATTTTGTGAACTTTCTTCACTATTTTTTCTTTCTTCTCTTTTATTTAAGGTGCACTGAGTTGTTTGGACACTTCATGTGCCTATACATGTAATGCATGTTATGATCTAATCTGATGTACGTGCGATACTCACCATTTTTCACATTTGCTTAATATATTTGAATATACTACAATATGAGAGTTGTGCGCTGTTTGTTTTTCCCTTTACTAGTTCTACTTGATGCTGAGCCATCTTGATTGAATAGCAGCAGACTCTGTGACTATTAACACAAAGACACTTTTTGTTTTTCTTTCTATTGTTTTTTCATTTCACTGAAGTGTATTAAACACTCTATATCATGGTTGGAAGGTATATTTATCATTTGTTATCACTATTTCACTATATGCTAATTATTTTATTATGGAATAACTATTCACGTAATATTCACAACTGGTTGCGCAGATTTTCCATTTTTTTCACTACGTACTGTAAGTGTTAAACCATGGAATGCATGTATGTGTGTCATGGCTGGTGACATACGTACTGTACAGTGGTGACAGTTATATAAGCATGCGTGTCAACAGCACACATTTAAAAGATTTGCTTTTTTTACTTACTTTTTAATTAGTATTCATCAATACACCATCCAACCAAGCATCATGCATATTCTAAAATAAAAGATCCGTGCTTGGGCATTGCGGCCATTAAAACACTTTTAGCTACGGTAAGTATCTTGGAAACATTAACTTTGCTTACTATTGTATTTTTGTGGGAAGCGGGGATAGCTCCAGTAGGCATTACCAACTAATTAGCACTGATTAGAGTACTCATAGCTTTAAGGACATGGCAGGCAACTTTGCCTTACAATGTTTACTCAGACAGTAGATGTTGGTGGAAATAAAGAAAAAAAATGTGCTAAGCACCATCACCTTAACATTCTACACAGCCTCACACTTTCCAATTAAACACCTTACACTCCTGTTCTTTTTTGCTAATTATTTAATTATCTAGACTTTCTAAGTAAAATCCCAAGTTCTTGCTGAAATGTTTTCGATTGGTTAGTACCAAGTTGTTGGTAAGTTCCTTTATCATTAAGGATACGATTAGCCTCTTCTTTATAGCAGGTAGGATCCATAACAATGACCGCTCCCCCCGTATCTGCTGATTTTATTACAATTGTTTATTTTTCTCGAAGTCTGTTAGAGCTTTCTTTTCTTCTCGACTTGGATTCACTTTATTTGATTTAAAATTCTGACTACTTTGTTCTAAATCTTCTATAACCATTTCTGCAAATGTTTCTTCCAGATTGCCTCTTGCAAATCTGGGATAAAATGTGGATGTTGGTTTAAAATCTCTGTTGATTTTTTAGCATAGTACCCTTTGAGTGCCAATTTTCTTACACATTTCTATACATCTATGTATAAATTTAAACTATTAGGGCCACACACAGGTGCAAATGACAAGCCTTTTCCTAGTACCATTTTTTTCTATATCTGTTAACTTCTAGCATTTCTATAACTGTAAACTTCTGCTTACCTGGCTCATGACCAAGCAACTTCTTGTGAGTCGGATTCTAATTTTACTCACCATCATCGATAGCAAAGAAAGAATATTTAATTGTCTTGTCTGTTTTTTTTTACCATGTCCACACGCCATTGTTGTAATCAATGTTTATTAAACATTTTTTTAGGGTTAGTCCAACTCATTTATAGTTCATATCAGGGAATTTCTAGTCCCTACCATCATACTGAAAACTAACATCCCAAGCTATTCAAATGTACCACCACCTGAGATAATGCACTATGTTTGCACTTTTGTATCTCTTGCATGTGTGATACCATCATGATCCACGGAAGAAATTCTCACAGCAAAGCAGATTTCCCAGGCACCACCTCCGTTGGGTTTGAATTAACGGATCAATTTTTTTGTGATTCACAAATTTGGTTTTATATTAACTGTCCAGCGCCATAAAAGTCAATTTTCCAAATTATGCAATTTAGTTAGGATAACAAAAGACCAAGAGTGCTGAGATCAGTTATGCTTGCACCCAGAGAAAGAGTGGGTCTGCCGGTCCCTGATATTAGGAAATATTATTTAGCCTCATATTTGAAACAGATGGCTTCCTGGCATTCCCAGGAAAGTCAACACCGGTAAGTAGATTTAGAAAATATATTCAATAGCTCTGGGGCACTCCCGGCCCTTCTATGGAATATCAAGCCAACAAAACGCTCTATACCAGACCTTTTTGGTCCGGTTGGTCCACAGGTACAGGCACAGATTTATAGAAGGTTAAAAATGTTAGAGATGTGGGGGATATGCTTCTGAATGGCAAATTATTACATTTTAGCAATTTTTGCCAGAGATTTTTTTTACGGCTGCCGACGTGTTAAGATTTTTGCAAGTTTCTCATTATCTTAGGCAATCTCCAAGTGTGTCTTTCCCAGAGTGTACTGTGTTCAAAGAACTATGCAGAAATAGAAATTATCAGTGGGGTCTCATCTCAATTTTGTACCAACTCCTTCTTTTTCAGGGGAATTTAAGGCTCCCTTCACACACCGGTATATGGATCAATGACTCATGATTTCTTGGGAGGACTGGCAAGCTATCTGGGTCAATGCAACAAATACATCATTATGCACAATATCTAAAGAGAATATTTATAAAGTTACAGTAGAGGCAACGTTTATTCTAACATTTGCCGTAAACTAGCCGGGTTACCATCTGGGTATGTGCTGGGTATGTGCTGGGTATGTTCTGGGCTAGTTTGAGGCACGTTTAAGGCATTTCTGCATTGACTAACGACCCATAGGATTAACACAGCAGGGATCCCTGGCATTCCAATTCAGTTTGAATGGGACTGCCAGGGACCCCCGCTGTTAATCTGATAGGCCATTAATCAATGCAGAAATGCTGGGGCTAGTTTAAGGAAAGTTTAAGGCATGTATTCAGAATGTACCTGGGTGTTTCCTGTTTTTTTTGGGGAATTGCCACTGGTTTTTGTTCGAATAAGAGTTGCCTCTACTGTATGTTCAGGTGGTATCTGACGCCTCAGCAATTGAGGTAGATTTATCCAGACAGCACGAATCTCTGCTGGATTCAATTCAGTTTGAATGGGACTGCCAGGGACCCCCGCTGTTAATCTGATAGGCCATTAATCAATGCAGAAATGCTGGGGCTAGTTTAAGGAAAGTTTAAGGCATGTATTCAGAATGTACCTGGGTGTTTCCTGTTTTTTTGGGGGAATTGCCACTGGTTTTTGTTCGAATAAGAGTTGCCTCTACTGTATGTTCAGGTGGTATCTGACGCCTCAGCAATTGAGGTAGATTTTTCCAGACAGCACGAATCTCTGCTGGAGGGGTTGTGGTGGCGTCCGAGATATGGCCCATATCTGGTGTTTCTGTCCCAAAATACAAATATTCTGGGGAATAGTGCAGAATTTGGTGCGAGAAATATTTGAGATAAGAATCCCCCTAGACGCGGTGGTCCTGGGTAAGCCGCTATATAATTTATATGAAAACAAATCCAAATTATTGTTACATATCCTGACCGTGGCAAGATGTGCCATCACAGGGGCCTGGAAAAAGCCCATAACCCCCTCCAGGAGAGAGATCATTTTGAGAGTAAATGAGGTGCAATCCATGAAAGATTAACAGCATATGTGAGACATAATTCAAGAAAATTCCAAAAAGTCTGGGAGCCCTGGAACTCTAGGGGGGATATGTGAATTTTTCAGTCACTGTGGATTGAGAACTGCATCCTCCCACTTTTAGAGTTGGTAATTCTGTCTAATATGTGGAGTTGGGATTGTATGGCATTTTTGTACTCTTATTTTTTTATATACCAGTGTTAAATTGGTGGTACCTACCCCTCCTCCCCTTTCTCTCTTTCTGTATCCTTTCCCCTACAGTGGCGGGCGATCTGAGTCTAAGTCGGCTAGATCCGCGGCTCTCAGATTATCCCGGCTAAGTGCGTTTTTTTGTCGTTTTCGCCCGGAGTGAACTGCGTTATTTTCGCGCTCGTGATATTAGCATTTTATTCTCGCTGTCTGCAATACTGCAATGCCGTGTAAAAACTCCGGGGGGCGTTTGTGAGCTGTTGTCTTGGAAGTCTAATACCTTCGCGGTTCAATCAACGTCAGTACACAGTCTGTGTGTGCGTGCGCAGTAATTGTAAATTTGCATATTTAAAGTATACATGCATTTGCAGTACTGTGCTGCTGTACAGTATGTCTCATTTGAAAATTGTTGAAACGCATACGCGTGTACAGTACTGTAACAGTGTCACATTTCTGCATATACAGCGCTCTCCCCTCGCTCAGGATAATTAACTGCACTGCAAGGTATTTCAACTTCTTATCTTCTGTGCAATGCAGTACATCACTCCCACACCATTCCTTTGAACATGTGTCTGGTTTCAATCACATTCCTGCTTGACAGCAGGAATTTACTGCGCATGCGCCTGTAACTTTGCCCACCACAGCTTGCTTGCCTGAGTGAGAGACCAAAAAAAATTAATTTTTTTTATTGTAATTTTGTTTTTCTCCACAAGCCTGCAAAAACTATCTTACTGTATTACGATATTCAATCTGTGCTGTAGCTTTTGACTGCGACCCTATGCAATTGACTGCACATGGTTGATTTGTATGCTTTTTACGTACTGTATTTGGGGGTGTATTATTATGATGAACTGCCTTTTGAAATTAAAGTATGTCTTTAGCTTTGAACTTCATGCAGCTGTACCTTTAGCCCCCTCCCCCACGTACGCTAGCTCAAGGATTTGAAATTCCACAGAGTCGTTAATTTTCTGAATCTTGCCATTGTGTTCTTAATCCGTCCATAGCCGAGCTACAAAACCTCAGTGCGCCTGCGTGTAATCCTTTTTGAGATGGGAGCTGCTTACTGCGCATGAGTCACCCAACCCCCCCCCTCTCCACAGAGTCGTTAATTTACTGAATCTTGCCATTGTGTTGTTAATCCATCCATAGCCGAGCTACAAATCCTCAGTGCGCCTGCGTGTAATCCTTTTTGAGATGGGAGCTGCTTCTTGCGCATGAGTCACCCAACCCCCCCCTCTCCACAGAGTCGTTAATTTACTGAATCTTGCCATTGTGTTCTGAATCCGTCCATAGCCGAGCTACAAAGCCTCACTGCGCCTGCATGTAATTCTCTTTGAGATGAGAACTTTGAGGCTTTGTTTATGGCAACGCTTTGGAAAATCCCTTCTCGAATTTGATTTGCATAGAGCACCTCTCTATGCGCCTGTGTGTAATCCTCTTTCGGATGGGAGCTAGTTTATTCCTGCTCATGCGCCACCACTGCTTGCTTGAGTGCCCCCCAAAAAAATTTTTATTATGATTTTTTAACTGTTATTTTATCCACAAGCCTGCAAAAACAATCTTGATATTACGATATTAAATCTGTGCGTTTGCCTGCACATGGTTGGTGTGTGTGCTTTTTATGTACTGTATTTGGGGGGTGTAGGGATCAAATTACAGTATTATGATGAACTGCCTTTTGAAATTATTGTACTCTACAGTACAGTATGTTATTTCTTTGAACTGCTGCACGACTAATCCTTCATCCCTCCCCCACGCACACACAAACTTTTATCGACAGACACCTCCACAGAGTCATTCATTTTCTGAAGTTAGTTAGTCATTGTGTTTTTAATCCGTCCCTAGCCGAGCGTCAATCGCCTCACTGCGCCTGCGTGTTCTCTAATACTTTTAGAGATGGGAACTTGCTGCTTACTGCGCATGAGTCACCCAACCCCCTCTCTCCACAGAGTCTTCATATTCTGAATATTGCCATTGTGTTCATAATCCGTCCATAGCCGAGCTACAAAGCCTCAGTGCGCCTGCGTGTAATCACCCCCCCCCCCCCCAACCCTTTGAGGGTTTGTTTACGGTAACGCTTTGGAAAATCCCTTCTCGATTTTGAAATGTAAATCCGATTTGCACAGCATTTGAGAATTGAGAGTTAAAAAACCCATTAACTGATTCATGTTGTTTTGTCATTCATTCTTATTCATTGGTGTACTGTAGGGGTATGGGGGGGGTGGTTGTTGTCAATGATTATGATTAGCAGGAATGTGAATAAATATTTATTTTATTTTATCAGGAACCAAAAAATACAAATATAAAAGTAATCATGAATAATACATAATGCAGTCTTTATTAAGTTCTTTTGGCAGATTGAAATTGGATAAACATTTAGAAAACATTTGTAAAACATGGGGAAACATGAATAATGCACATTTATAAGAATATTATTTAATAATATATACTGTAATGTATAATATATATATATAGTAATATTATTTTTTCCGTCTTTATCTTGTTCCTCATTCTGTGTACAGTACAGTAGTTCATTAAGAGAGGAGAGGTTTTGTGTACATCATTACTGCTGTTTATATACTGTACATTTTACTGTACAAACAGATTAGACTGGACACAACACCTCACCTCCCCCCAGGCCACCCTTTTTTCCTGAAACGACAAGAAAACCAAAAATTAGTGCAGTTATGTGCGTACTGTATTATGGCATTGTGTGATGTGTAGTACATGGCTGGTGCTGCTTTCTCTGGAAAGAAAAAAATTGAGCAGTTAGTAGGCAGTTACTGTAGTACTGTCAATATATACTGGAACTACTGTATACTCTGACTACTGTAAAATACTATGTACTGTAACCTGGTGCTGCTCTCTCTGTAAAGAAAAAAAACTGTAACTACTGTATACTCTGACTATTCGGAAAGAAAAAATCTGTTCCATACTCACCTATATCATACTGTACTTACAATACTACAGCACAGTACTACTTTCCTGATGCTTGCCCATTACGCGCGATCACAATTGGCAACACAGTGGCAATATGGTCTATATATTTATTGCAGCGTTCCACGGTGAGTACATCGTTCCAAAAACTCATTATGCCTTTCAACAACTCGTCCTTTTTGGAGGGTTTCGCCACTTTCCGGATATGGTCCTTCAGCTGATGCCAGACCATTTCGATCGGATTGAAGTCTGGCGATCTGTCATTGGAAAAAAAGGACAATTAGTTTAAGATATACAGTACAGTACAGTACACAGTAAAAACAGTGGGAAAAAAATGAGACACGGTTACCGCACTTACTCCGCTGGCATCTTCACCCAGTTGATACCGCACTCAAGAATATGCGCTGTTGACGCGGTGTGCTTCGGATCGTTGTCCTTGTAGAAGCGGTGACCATTCGGGAACTCGCGTGTGATGTATTGCACTATCTCAGGGACAATGTTGTCTTGGAAGAAAGCTTTATTCATGATTCCTATAGCAAGAAAAGAAAAGTGCTCAAAAAACTGCACAATAGTACAGTACAGTGCATACAGTAAGGCTAAACTAGTAAAGTACAGTGCATAAGGCTACATTATATTTCATATATTTTACCTTCAAAGATGACAATGCATCCTGGTCCACGCCTAGAGATGGCACCCCACACATGCAGCTTCACTGGGTGTTTTGGCCGCGGCTTCAAAGATATGCGGCCCTTTTTGTGGAATGCAAAGCTTGCAAATCTCTCCAGCGACACAGTAGACTCGTCAGTGAAGATGCAATCCTGGATAGTTTCCCCACTGTCGATGCATGCCTGGGCCTGGATCACTCTTTTGATTTTTTTTGCGTCCCTTATCATGGGGTACGCTCTGTAATGACAAAGAATAAATAATTTTAGCAGTACAGTTCAGTTTCCTAAACAACACTTTTACCTCCTGTACTGTCCAGTACTAACCTCACACGTCCATATTTCCATCCAATGCTGCGTCTCATCTTCTTTATGCTGGTCTCGGATACAGTGAGATTGTGATTTTCCTGCAGAGTGTATTTGACCCTTAACGCACTCTTCTCATCATTCTCCTCACTTATTTTGTCCACCATAAGAGTTGTCTCCCTACAATGTAAAGAAAAACATTCCGGTAAGTAAAAATATTAGAGACAGTAGATCAACGGGATACAATATATTGTTCTTTTAATATGCAGCAATATAAAACTGTTGAAATAATATAAATATACAAAATATATATACTGTTGTAATATAAATATGAATATACAAAATATTTATACTGTTGTAATATAAATATGAATATACAAAATATATATACTGTTGTAATATAAATATGAATATACAAAATATCTATACTGTTGTAATATAAATATAAATATACTAAATATATATACTGTTGTAATATAAATATAAATATACAAAATATATATGCTGCTGTAATATAAATATAAATATACAAAATATTTATACTGCTGTAATATAAATATAAATATATAAAATTTATATACTGTTCTAATATAAATATGAATATACAAAATATATATACTGTTGTAATATAAATATGAATATACAAAATATATATACTGTTGTAATATAAATCTGAATATACGAAATATATATACTGTTGTAATATAAATATGAATATACAAAATATATACTGTTGTAATATAAATATAAATATACAAAATATATACTGTTGTAATATAAATATAAATATACAAAATATATATACTGTTGTAATATAAATATAAATATACAAAATATATATACTGTTGTAATATTAATATAAATATACAAAATATATATACTGTTGTAATATAAATATAAATATATAAAATATATATACTGTTGTAATATAAATATAAATATACAAAATATATATACTGTTGTAATATAAATATGAATATACAAAATATATACTGTTGTAATATAAATATAAATATATAAAATATATATACTGTTGTAAAATAAATATACAAAATATATATACTGTTGTAATATATATCTACAGAAATAACAAAAATATTAGATACAGTACTGTAGATGTACAGTACATTTTTGGATCTAATTTTTTTTTAAAAAGTGTTATAAATATACTTACGCGTTTGTTACCCTTGGTGCCCTTTTGCGTTCTCTGTTTTTTCCGTGTGCATGATAGCTCACGGTGGTTAATGGCACAACGAGGCCAGAAGTAGCTAACCAGCGTTGGATAGCAGCAATTCGGTGTCCGCTCGTGTACATCTCCTTAATTCGCATGCTGAGATCCTTGGAAATCTTTTTAACAACCATTACTGCGAGTAGAAAGAAATACAAACACAAGAATGTATATTCGATGTTTAGTCGATGTGTATTCAATGTGCAGTGAATCCACAAAATGGATGGTGTATTTTTACGGTAATGACTCACATTAGAGTACGCCCACTTTCAACACCTGTACCTCGCTGCCATGCATAAAAGGTTACACACTTTGCATAGCCCACCACTCGATGATCTTTATCTGAACTTGCCCTTGTCCAGATACTGCATTGTGCCACCTGCTTCCATGGAGCAACCCCGATTCTACGGACGCAGGAACCCACTCGCCTCTGCCGTGCCTGTCATGCAGAAAAAGCGAAAGGCGGTTGCCGTTTCCACGCCAAGGCAAAAGCAACAGGCTAAGGCCAATAAAGAAAACCTTCTGCTGACCCTAAAGGCTAAGGGTTTTCATAGACGTCAGCCTTATTATGTCAAGAAGATATACTGTACGGTGATGTACTCTCGATGCAAAACGATTGGCAGCCAACCCATCGAATCCGCAGACCACTTCCTCACATACGCTTCGACGACTCTGCCGCCGCTGTCCCGGAAATCTTCAGCCCGTCTTCTTTATCCCTCGTCCTCGACGCTTCCGCTGCCCTCCCGGAAACCCACAGGCCATCTTCTCCGATTCTATCCGACGACGCTTCTGCCTCTGAAATCCACGGGTCACTTTCTCCTTTGCTCTTAGACGACTCTGCTTCTCGCCCGGAAATCCAAAGGTCACTTTCTCCATCCCTCTTTGACGACGCTGCCGCTTCTCCTCTACCGGGTATCCACAGGTCACCTCCTCCACCCTTCTTCGACGTCGCTGCTGCTTCTCTCCATGGAAATCCCCATCTCATCCTCCGTTGCACTCATCCACCCAGATGTCCACATGCCATGCACAAGAAGCAGCTCGTTAGACCGGATGCTGAATGGGAAGTGTGGATCTCCCCGTGAACTCTATTGTGCTAGCAAAGATAGATTTGCTTCTGGAGACCATGTTAAATGTGGAGCAACGGATGCTACATATGGATCAACTGATGATACATATGGATCAACAGATGCTAGATATGGATCAACGGATGGATCGACGGATGGAGAAGATAGAGGCTGACATAGCGGGTATACATCATTTGCTCTGTGTTAATGCCCCTGTTTCCCCGACACCGGAGCAGGGTAGTGACATGGATGTGATGAATGGGAGCATCGACCCCCTTCCATCACCAAGCGCACCCCCTCCACCAGAAGATGTAGTGTACATGTATGCCGTTGAAGAGGACATGACAACCCCATCAAGACCACGCCAGGAGACAACACGGCGACCAAAACCGGAGGAAAGCTTCCTCCCAGACAACCTACCATCGCCCGTCGTCTCAAGCACACCCGCTCGCAGAAGACCTACATTCGCTCGCATCGATATGGTGTCCTACATCACCCTGTGCGATCTGCCACCGGCGCTCAGGGAGAAGTATAGGGTGATGAGTGCTGGTTCACCCCACAAGTATGCCTTGTTACTTTTTAAGCACCATGTTCCCTACTCGTTGTACTGCGACTGGGCCTTCAGAGTGAACTACGACAGAAATCGCGTAAAAAAGGCGCTTCCTGGCAATTTAAGAAAGAACATTCTGGATGAAATGCAGCGCTTTTATGCAGTTACAGATCCTGTAATGAAAGGCGTTCGAGACTGCATTAATGGCATTTTACGCCATGCAAGGAATCGGCCATGGACGGACAATGTGGTGGACTTTATGTTTAATCACAGGGACTGTAAGACCATACTGTTGTGCTGAACTGTGCTGTACATGTTTTGACCAGCTGAACTTAAATAATGGAGATGTTTTTACCTGCTGTACTGTATTTAACTTACTGCTTTAACCTGCTGTACACACACACACAGGACCTGCACAATTCCAGTCCCTGAGGGCCGCAAACAGGCACGTTTTTCAAGGTTGTCCTGAAAACCGGGCCTGTCTGCTGCCCTCGAGGACTGTAGTGGTGCATGCCTGACTGACTGGTTTGCACTCCATCCCACTTTACTGTATACTGTATGTTTCTTTAATAAAGGAGATGTTGCGTTTTGTATACTGTATTTTATAAATAAAGATTTTTTTAATCACAGGTAAGACCATACTGTTGTGCTGAACTGTATTGTACATGTTTTGACCTGCTGTACTTAAATAAAGGAGATGTTGTTGTGTGTTTTTTAACTTGTATTTATACAGAAATGTTTTAACTTTCTGTACACACACACACAGGACCTGCACAATTCCAGTCCCTGAGGGCCGCAAACAGGCACGTTTTTCAAGGTTGTCCTGAAAACCGGGCCTGTCTGCTGCCCTCGAGGACTGTAGTGGTGCATGCCTGACTGACTGGTTTGCACTCCATCCCACTTTACTGTATACTGTATGTTTCTTTAATAAAGGAGATGTTGCGTTTTGTATACTGTATTTTATAAATAAAGATTTTTTTAATCACAGGTAAGACCATACTGTTGTGCTGAACTGTATTGTACATGTTTTGACCTGCTGTACTTAAATAAAGGAGATGTTGTTGTGTGTTTTTTAACTTGTATTTATACAGAAATGTTTTAACTTTCTGTACACACACACACAGGACCTGCACAATTCCAGTCCCTGAGGGCCGCAAACAGGCACGTTTTTCAAGGTTGTCCTGAAAACCGGGCCTGTCTGCTGCCCTCGAGGACTGTAGTGGTGCATGCCTGACTGACTGGTTTGCACTCCATCCCACTTTACTGTATACTGTATGTTTCTTTAATAAAGGAGATGTTGCGTTTTGTATACTGTATTTTATGAATAAAGATTTTTTTTAATCACAGGTAAGACCATACTGTTGTGCTGAACTGTATTGTACATGTTTTGACCTGCTGTACTTAAATAAAGGAGATGTTGTTGTGTGTTTTTTAACTTGTATTTATACAGAAATGTTTTAACTTTCTGTACACACACACACACAGGACCTGCACAATTCCAGTCCCTGAGGGCCGCAAACAGGCACGGTTTTCAAGGTTGTCCTGAAAACCGGGCCTGTCTGCTGCCCTCAAGGACTGTACTGGTGCAGACTGTTTTGCACACCATCCCACTGTACTGTATATGTTTTGACTTTAATAAAGGAGATGTTGCGTTTTGTATATTTTATGAATAAAGAATTTGTTTTTAAAACATGTGACTGTAAACCATACTGACTGACTGTAAATGTTTTTACTTTCAATACATAAATGTTTTCACAACTGTAGCAGCAAACCATACACCTGTTGATGTTTTGAATTGCTGTGCACTTAAAATGTTTCTACATTGTACAGTATTTGTAAATAAATGTTTTTGTACTTACTCAACCAATAAAAGAACATGTTGATTTGTTTTACATTGTTCCATTGGCTCCTTTGCTACTGTAACAAAATACAGTGTTTCTAGAATGTCGAGGCATACTGCACTGTATACTGTAGGCATGCTCAGTATAAGAGTATTAAAAAAAAATAGAAGACACATACTGTACTGTACTGTATGTACTGGCACTGTATACTGTAGAAGACACATAATGCATGTACAGTACTGTGATACATGTAGAATAAATGCATAGTTTTTATT
The DNA here is from genome assembly GCF_040206685.1 of Ascaphus truei. Classification (NCBI taxonomy): domain Eukaryota; kingdom Metazoa; phylum Chordata; class Amphibia; order Anura; family Ascaphidae; genus Ascaphus; species Ascaphus truei. Next base: position 360,571,954 of record NC_134484.1, read on the forward strand.
TTTTCGGGTTTATTACACAGTATACTGTTTATAAAAAAGTATTATATACTGTACAGCCGGAAAACATCAGCATACTGTTTCAGGTACAGTATTCTATCCTAATCAATAACAACGGCCACTAAACTGTAGACTTCGGTACGTGGGTTTTTAAATCCGATTCAGCAATGTGCAGGCATTGTTACACAAAGCTATATTATCCATCGAAATCCTTCCATTAGCCGCTTTCTTTTCTGAGGAAAAAAAAGAAAGAAAAGTTTTACTGTAATGGTCTAAAGAAGTTCCCAGCCAGTCCCACCAATTATTTTCTGGGGGGGCGTTTCCTGTTCACATGCGCATGCGCCTACCGTCGATGTAATGACACACACATGCGCTTGAAGAAGGTTCCAATGCGCATGCGCCTAGCGTTCCACCAATTGTTCAGTATCTGCAGTACAGTACTGTAGAAGCCGCTCAGCCAATGATATTGCTTACAGGCGAATCGCTTGACTTTTGAATCGATACTGTATTGTCAAAATAAAAAAAAACACAGAAAATAATACGGCAACAATACTCACCATAGAATTTCCCATTCAGCTGGCGCCGGCGCCGGTCCACTGCCAGTCCAGTGTTCTTGATCATCCACGTCGATAGTTTGCAGCGGGACTAGTCCACCTGTAGTCAGCTGATGAGGCTGGAAATTGTTTAGGTACATGCAAGCTTGATCGAAACTGTACGCGGCTCCGGCTCAGGGTTGTCACTGACGGTGGGACCGTTATTGGAAGCCGGTGCTGGTGCATTGCTTGGCTGCGACTGTCGTTTCTTAGTTGGTTTTAACACGGCCCTTCACCTTTTGCCGTCTGCATGATCGTAGATACAGGAAAAAGCCGGTGATACACACCAATACCCTTCAACAAATTGTGGCTCAATACGATAAAAACAGGGATCGCTACATAACCTTTTCCTTATTGCATGCTTCCACGTATGAGGAGCTGGCAAAAATTTGTAAAAGTCATAGTTTTCGATAAAATACTGATAAATTTGAACAACTGTTGCCATCTTATCATCTGTTGCATTAATCGCGGCCCATATCAAATACGCGTAACTTCTGTCGGGTTTTTGAAAAACGGGCTGCACTTGAACACTCATGGCGGGAGGCGGGTCTCTGGAGAATACTGTAATCGAAACTGGTCTTTGTTTTTCTTTAATATGAAAAGCCTAAATTGATACATTTTTGCAACCTCTTCCTTCAGTCTCAAGGCCAAGTTACAATAGCACACTGTGGTATCTTTTTTAAACGAAACACCTGCAAGTCGACACATTACTGAAGAGCATGCACATTACAATTCATGAATATCTGCCATCTGGCGGACACGCAAAGAATTGCAAACTATTAAATCCGAACCATTCTCAATAAACGCATCAACCGCGCGTCAACCGCGCATGACCCGTGGCTGAGAACGCAAAATGAATGCGGCATGCTCCAGGTGAAGTGCGTCGCATTCCAGGAAAAAGCCAGAGAAAAACCGGCGATGTGTTAGACTCAGATGCGCCGCAGCAGTATGTTTAAAAAAAAATTAAATAAAAAATAAGTTACAAAAGTGTTTTTTCCTTCTGTCAAAATCCATTCAGCATATTTTGCAAATCCACCCAATGAACCACACAGATGGTAAATCCACTCAATGAACCAAAGGCAGATTGTGGCCTACTAAATCATGCAGAATCCTCGTAATCCACAATTGGATGATGTTTCTGTGGTTTTCTCCAGTGGTTACATGACACTACTTCACATCAGAGCAAAGTGAGGTGTGAAAGTTCTTTCAAATGGAGGTGTGAAAAACCTTAGTAGTGGAGATTCCTCAAGCTTCAATATGTACAGACAACATGGTTTGTAGAACAATAACACTTTTCATGTGACTTGTATAATTTTGCTGCAGTGCTGTATTGAAAAGTATCTTTATCATAGTTGGTTAATATGTAAAACTGCAGTGAAGGAGGAATATTTTCTGGAAAAAAAAGAGAAGGCCGAATGGTGTCTCTGAGCATGTAGAGTATAGATCCTGAGATGATTCTAGTTTTCACTGTAGCTTGATATGTGGACTTACAGCCATGGAGGGTTCTTCTTTGATGATGAAGGGAGAAGTGGAATACGATGCGATTCTCAGTGTAGAGTGCCAATCTTTTGATTTTGGATATACACAGTGGTTGTTGGTGAAGGTAAATTTAGGGTGCTTTGTAATGAAAGGGAATGTTACTTAAATTGTTTTATAGCAAAGATCAGAAGCATGTCAGGCAGCATGCTTAGTTGAATGTTGGGTTGGGTAAAACAATGAATTTTGTGAAACAGGTAGAGCTGAGTAGATGTGATTGATTACAAATGCAAAATTGGTTAAATGTCTATTTCTGCACAGTGAGTGAACACTCCACAATCTTTGCTGAATAGCTGAAACATACTACGACAAGTAAAATAGCACTATTAGTAAAACAAAGATTGCTCTAACTCTGTCAGTCTAACAATAATCATTATTATTATTAAACAAAAATACACATTGCAAAATATACTAATAGGTTCCAGCAAACAGGAAATTAAATTCATTTTTCATAGTGTGGTTTAGATGGCCTTGATTCATAGATGTGACACCTAGATTTTTTTTTGCAGAAATGTAATAAGTTACAGTCGGTTCAGTGACTTTATTTCATATTAATTTAGCATGTATTATTATGACAATATGATCCCAGCGAAGTTCCCAAATGAGGGGAAAAGATGAAAAAAATAGAAACATTATTGTGCAGTATTGTGATGGTTATTTTGTATATCTTTAGTGATAAATATATTGCACTCACATGGAATGCCTAAGACATAGGCTTTATGAATTAGATTCTGGTCTGTTATCTCAGCAAATCCAACATTGATCCTTACTCCCAGTGATACACAAATTAAGAAAATTGAGCAAAACACTGATAGTATAGTATATCAAAACTGTATTAAAAGACACAGAAATTGTGGATAATTACACTCAAACCTTCACAGATGGTATGAAGATTTAGTTCTCAAAAAAGGAGCTGCATTTTCTGTGGGAGATCTCTTCTCCTTTCAGTGCGACTCCCAGTGCTCATCTGGTCTGGGAGCTGTCTCCGGTTCTCGACGTCTGACATCACCACTCATCACTTTGCTTGTTACTGTAGTTCACTTGCAGCTGATAATCCCCCTTGAACCTACAGCACCTAGTATTCCCATGCCCTTTCCTATCCCGGTACTAATCAAGCCTCACTCTGCTTAACTTCTGAAATCAGACAGGATCTTGTATTTCCAGGGTAGCATGGCCGCAGGTCATAGATTGCAGGTAAGGTAATCTTTTTTGGAACAGATATAGTCATGACCTCATTGTGCTTATTAAAGTGTGTACAAAGAAGAGGAGTGTGCAATTGTACTTAAAATTGGATCATATACTATATGAAGATGCTGATATTTGCACTTTGTACACGGGCAACTGCCGGTTCTCGACCGCTTGCCATGTGTGTTCCAAGTGGCACCCTAATCCGCGCCTAACTGTGCTGTGAAAATTCTTTTAATTTTCAAGCGATTTAGGCCAAAATTGGACCGTAATTTGAAATGAAATGTAGTGTTGTCTTCAATACCCGTCAGAAACGCAAGTAAGCGATCGCGAGTTATTGTGTCTTAAAAATCTCATGGTCCAGATCTTTGTCTTATTGAAGTTTCCATGATCAACCATACCCGCAAAAGATGGGTGCACTGACCAACAACCTCTTTTGCTGCCTGCACGTGGGGGTGTTCTAATAAATAATTCATTGACAAATGATGCCATATAGAATTATCCCAACTGTGCATGGTTGGTGAATTTTTGAAGTATTCATACTTGTCAATGATATGATTCATAGATATCAGATACAGTCGCCTTGTTATCTGACCCAGCTTTAATAGCAGAAAATATCATGTACGAAAAACTGCATTTTAGTCGACTACAAGGAGTTGACATGATGTATGTCCCATGCAGTCAATGCAATGTAAAATAATGTATACTACATTCTGTTTTTTAATAAAATGTGAAACGCCTACACTTGATAACATCTTGAGTGACCGAGGTCATTTAAGAATGGATTAGTGTAATGTCCATGCTTTTTATCTGGCCTTAAAGACACATGTTTTCAGACATTGAGTATATGTACTGTAGCATCCAATGTCGTCCCCAGGCAAAGAAATTCACTTTGCCATTCAGTGTGTGTGAACCACACAAATAATAATTCCATCTGACCACTAGATACAAGAAGGCCACTTGCCGCAAACTCAAATACTAGCCGCGATTAGATGGAATATAGATAGAATACAGTATGTCACCTGAGAAGCACGAGAGATGGCCGCGCTTTTGTCCCGTGATGTGGTCGAGAACGGCAGTTGCACCTGTATGGTATAAAAAATCTCCTTCGTGTTATTGTGCGCAAGCATGAAATATAAAATAAAACAAAATGTGAAGATAAGCACAGCACTCCTCATAGTGTTTTAAATTGTATTTTTTCATATTTTACATTGCATTCCTATATCTTAGGTCCAACACTTAAGGCAATTGTCCACATCTTTCAACAAAGACAAAAACAGCGTTGATCAGAACTATGAAAAAAATCTGCCAATTACATGCATAAAATAACTCCAACCCTACCTCTTCTTGTGAGCATTCCCCAAATTGCTCACTGATGTCAGTAGTGCTGAGTAACATTAAGAACTCAAAATACTTTGTGAGGCTACTAGATATAGATTAAAAACAAAACAATCGTTGGCATAACACATCCCAACTTTTTCTAATTAATTACACTGACATGAATGAATGAGTGAAATAAGTTTACAAACTAAAGCAAACTGCTACAAAATTATTTGTTTGAGTTACTGGCATATTCAGTTATATTAATGTAGGCAATATTATATAAAATTACGTGGTAACTGTGCACTGCGTTACTTTTGCTGATACTGTGTTTGAACACTTCTTAAACATTGATGTATAACATTGTAGCAGAGGCACTTAAACAGGGGTGTATGGACCACAACTGTTCCTAGAAAACAGTTATTTTCCAACATAAAACAGAACACAACATTTTAAAGTGTTTACAGGGGCTGTAGTATTGCTCGCTGAATGCAAAATATAGCAATGTCAAATAAGAAAGATTCATATACTGTACAGTAGGTAGATGTTGTAAGAGATTTGCAAAATTAATGAAAATGGCGACATTTGGACTTTTATCGCTCACAAATTTTGCTATGTTGTCAACATTTGTAAATATTCACAAAACTTTAAAAATAAGATTTGCTTTAAATTCTATACTGCAAATTCCAAAAACATGTATTCCATGTTATCATTCCCACTGGCAGGATAAAGTGAGACAAAAGCTAATTTCCCTATAGTGTACTTATTTCACATCTTGGGTACAGAGAATGTCTAAATATTTCCCTTGAAACATTTAGTTAAGCTATTAGGACATTCTCTGCATCCAAGATGTGAATGGAATATAGCCACATTTGTTTTTGTGGCACTTTAACTTATAACATCAAGAAAATAAAGGGAAAACTGAAGGGAGGGGACTGTACGGAGCCAAAGTGAGTGAATGATGACGACTGAGAAGCCTATACAGTAGTTGCCACATCAGCATTAGGGCTGATGATTATGGTTATTAATAATTTAATTCACACAGTCACAGTGAGGGTGAAGATTCTGATTAACAGACCTCGACTCCTCTGTGTGCAAGATCTCGAGCCAAAATAAAATCACATTAAGATAATTAAATTATGAAATGGCCACAAATAGAGAATGTCCTAACTGTACATAGCAGTTGGGGTACCAAATTCAATGGATATATGAACTGATTCTGCTCTGATATACTTTATACACAGTATGATTTATTTGAAAAACAGAAATGTTATAGTACCTGTTGCAGGGACAACGCAATGGCATGTGGGTTATCTGAATAGGCTTGTTAATTCAACCACAAAAACTTGGAGTACAAAAAGAGCTTCATTCAGCATAGGTGTAAAGTAACAAAAAAAACCCCAGCCAAGAATAGTCCAGTTAAATATTCTATAACAGGGTTTTGCCCTTTTTCCAGAAAGAGTGGTTCAATCCAAAAAAAGCACAAAAAACAAGGGTAAGTCTCCCACTGTAACAGACCTTGTTGCAGGTTTGTCTCCCTCCAGCATTTCAGAATGTGCTTTTCCAGTTCAGAGAGGAACCAGGAACAAGTGGTACAGCTGCAGCGGCCATTATTTGAATAAATCATGCGCTCTATAAATCGGAATACCCATGTCATGGCGCGTGATGTTTTCCAACCGTACCGCCTTAGACGCATGTTCACTCGGGTTTCTATCGAGTGCAGATTTTTTTTTAGCTCAGGCTGCAATACCGTCGAAACTCAAGTGGGCGATTGCGAGTTGTTGTCTTAAAAATCTAATAGCAATTCAACCTGTCATTTATTGCCGTACAGTTCAGCAAGTGTGTGTGTAATTGTAATTTGAAGATTAACGTTACGAGTTCATACTGTACAGTGTACATGGGACAGAAGTCCTTTCTGAGACTCCTTAGCCATACACAGATTAAAAAATATGATGACACATACAGTATACAGGATAATAAAGGATAATAAAGGGAAATAAGTAATACAAAAATACATTGTCGCTTTTCCTTCCGAATGTAAAATATTTTTTCTGTGCATGCGTGTACTGTATGTCTAAAAGGAACCTTGTTGAAATGCTTTAAATATATAGAGTAGACCGCACTCTCTAGAGTATATAAATGAAATTGCAGGGTGCCAACGGGAATAGGGGGACCCAAACCCCCTAACCAATACTACCACACAAAAAGTCCCAGCACACACTGTCTATAGAAGAATGGTACTATGGAAAATGTCACTAAAAGATATTTAATGTGAACAAAAAATAATGCAGAGAGTGATGCAACGCAGTAGTAACATAATGCAACAACAATGATAACGGGGTAAATACAATAGGAAAAATGGGACGGGGGGGGACAAAAACAGTAACAAATAAATATACCAAGGGTAGGTTCACAAGGGGGGCAACGTGACGTTTGGTGGGATACCCCTTTCTCAAGCCCGTTCCCTCAGGTCTGGAATGACCATGAGGTACTTCCCTTAATCCCTACTGCCCCAATGTCTAATGAAGAACTCAGGACACAAGTCAATGTACTGCTATAAACTAGCAAGGTAAGTCCTGGCTACACCAATAGTAATGAGCAAAAAATGAATGAAGATCAGACCAGCAGGTAACACGACCCTTTCTCTCTCTGAAAACAGCGCTCCTCCTTCAGTGGTGTGCTGCTGACTGTCACAGTATGCCTGGATATAAAGGGCTCCTCTCCTGATGACATCATCAGCGTGGGACCGCCTCAGAAGTGGTGATGGGTCCGTGTGCTGTGCTTCAGAGCTCCAGCTGATCCAAAATTTTGCACGCTTATTACTCTTGTTGAAATGCATATGCGTGTCATCACATTTCTATATGTATTATTTATTATTTATTAATCAATACTTTTGCTAGGCTTGCTCTTCTTTTCATACTGTTTTTATTTTATGTGCATGCGTTTTCTGTACATATGTCTCATTGGAACCTTGTTGAAACGCAGATGCGTGTCATGCCTTTTGCGCATGCGTGTATGTCTCATTGGAAAACCTTGTTGAAACGCAAATGCGTCTCACGCCTTAGGCGCATGCGTGTATGTCTCATTGGAACTTTGTTGAAACGCATAAGCGTGTCATCAAATTTAGGCACATGCGTGTATGACCTCATTCAATGTGAATTTCATGTCTGAAAAAACGGAAAAAAAACCACTCTTTTTTTTGTTTTGTTTCTCGACATGGGCTTGCATAACAATTTTTTGCTATTCTTAGGATCAATCACTAGCTTTTTAATTCTAAACTAGTCAAGTATATTGTGATTTTTATTTGGGGGTTTGGGGTTCAAAACATTATGATGACCTGTTCAAAATATTTCTTTGAACTAATAATCCAGCATACAGCCCTCTCCTCCACCCCTCTCCCCCACACAAAAGGCTAAAGTATTTCTACTGCTTATCGATACCTCCCCCAAAACCATTCATTTGTAATTGGAGGCTTTGTGGCTTAGTGTAATCTTTCTGAGCCCGGGTTCAAATGCACGCATGCATACGTGTGAAAAGCCCTTCTTGGGTTGGGGCTTTGGTGAGAATGACTTCTCATTCAATGTGAATTTCAAGTCTGAAAAAAAACTTTTTTTTGTTTCGTTTCTCGACATGGGCTTGCATAACAATTTGTGCTATTCTTAGAATCAATCACTAGCTTTTAAATTCTACACTGGTCATGTATACTGTACTTTATGAGGTGGGTGGCATACTGTGATTTTTATTTGGGGTGTGGGGTTCAAAGCATTATGATGGACTATTCAAAATATTTCTGTGAACTAATAATCCAGTATACAGCCCTCTCCCCACCCCCCACACACACACAAAGCCTAATGACAAAGTTATTTTCAACTTCTTATTGACATGCCCCCCCCCCGAGAGCCATTCATGAAAAGCTTTGAGGATTTGTTTACAGTTATCCACACCTCCCACAAAGCAATTAATTTGTTACAGACATCCCCCCCCCAACACACACACACACACATAAACACAGACTAGTGGAGTAGTAGCACATCAACCCCCCCCCCCATACACACACACACGCACACACACACACACACACACACACACACACACACACACACACACACACACACACACACACACACACACACACACACACACACACACACACACACACACACACACACACACACACACACACACACACACACACACAAAGTTCAAATGATTCTCATGAATTTAAAGAAGGACATGGGCTTGCATAACAATTTTTGCTATTCTTAGAATCAATCACTAGCTTTTTAATTCTACACTAGTCATGCATACTGTACTTTATGAGGTGAGTGGCATATTGTGATTTTTATTTGGGGGTTTGGGGTTCAAAACATTATGAGGACCTGTTCAAAATATTTATTTGAACTAATAATCCAGCATACAACCCTCTCCCCCCCCCAACAAAGCCTAAAGCCAAAGTTATTTTCAACTTATTATCGACACCTCCCCCCCGAGAACCATTCATGAAAATCTTTGAGGCTTTGTTTACAGTTATCCACACCTCCCCCAAAGCAATTAATTTGTTACAGTCTGTGAAGACACCTCCCCCTCCACCCCCCCCCCCCCAGACACACATATGCATACACACAGACTAGTGGAGTAGAAGCACATCAACCCACCCACCCCGCCACACACACAAAGTTCAAATGATTCTCATGAATTTAAAGAAGGAACAATTTTATTTGTGCAGGATATTCATAGAAAAATGAATAATAAAAAAAAGACAATACAGTATATCACCTCTTCTTCCAAATTTACAATCTTGACTTTATCTTCTTCGTAATGGCTGTAGTTCTTTTGTCATTGAGTGAGGGGGGGTTGTAAATTACTGATGGTTGCTACATTATACACACCGTATAATACTTTCACACATCCCCCTCCCCCTTTCCTGGTCTGCAGCAGCTCTGAAAAGAGAAAATCAGTGCAGTAAAGTGCATTTAAGGCATTGCGTACAGTATATGACTATATTGGACAAACTATATACAGTATAACTGTATAACTACTGTATAACTGTAAAACTACTGTAGGCTGCACTACTGTAAGTCACTTATTTACACTGTATACAGTAAACTGTACTGTAACTATATACTGTATAACTATAACTATACTACTGTAGGTTAGCCACATCCTGTACTGGAAAAAAGCACTGATCGCTACTTAAGGTTTTTCTTTTCGAACACTTTCAACCACGAACGTCAGGTGAAAACTTTTAAAAATCAAAGTTTGAAATGAAAAAATCATATATTTCGGCTACAGTCGCCGTGTTATCTGCTGTAGCATTAATTGCAGAACATATTAAAAATGTATAACTACAATCAGGTTTTTTTTATATGTCTGCGTTGTGCACATTATGTCCAGTCAGCAATTGTGCAAGGATACTGTAGGAATGTAGCACAAAGCTTTGAGTTTTATACGTTTTCATTATGAAGCGCCTAAATTTGATAACGTCTTCAAGGTCAAATCACAATGGACCACTGTGGTAGACTTGGTTTTTATATTATCTGGTTTTACACACCTGCAAATTGACACAGTAGCACAGACAGAACTGTACAGATTAGAATTAATTAATTTCTGCCACCTGGCGGATACGCTAAGAATTGCACCCAAAGGAATCCGAAGCCATTAAATTAAACAGATCAGCCGCGGGAGCCTGGCGGCGTGAATGCAACGTGAATGGCGACGGGAACGTGGGAATGCGTAGTTAATACCATGTTGAATACAGCAGAGCGCACGTTAACGACTCCGTGATTTATTCGAATAATGGCTGCTGCAGCTGTAGCTCTGGGTTCTTAAAGCCTCTTGATGAGGCAGCTGGGACCTGGTTAATTAACCCAGCCTTTTCTGAAGTCTGACCACTCACCCCTTCTCGTGAGAAGAAATCAGCGTTTGAATTTAAATTCCGAGGCCTGTACTTAATCTCTAATGAGAAGGGAGGGAGAGCTATATACAACCTGGTCAGTCTAGCATTAGACTCTTAATTGAATGTAACCATTTTAGTGCAGTGTGATCTGTCAACAGGGTAAAATTGACTCCCGCTTGGTAATGCTTCAAGGCCTCAATTAACCAATTCACTGCAAGGTATTCCTTTCAATCACAGAGTAGTTTTTTTTCCTCTGGAACAATTTCCTATTCAGGAAAAGGATCTGGTATTCTACCCCCTCAAACAGTTTTGATAGAACTTCCCTAAGTCCCATTTCTGACGCCTCAGTCATATGAGAAAAGACCTATTAAAAACTATGCTTCTTAGGGCAGGGCCCACTGATAGACACCTTTTTACCTCCTCTAAGAGTCTCTGGCACTCTCTAGAACAAGGGAGCGCAAACTTTTCTGTTTGCGCCCCCTGTCTGCTCTCCCCCCCCTGCTCGCAGCCCCCCTCCTTACCTGCTCTAGCGGTGCAGTAATTTCAGAATAATTATCAGCTACCTTACTGGTCAGTGGCCTTACTTTTGCACCTCCTATCGAATAACCTAATTATTTTGTTTCTGCCATCCCTAAGGCTGCGCTTATAGTGCCAGCGATGACGACAGCGACGCTATGTCGCATAAAAACAAATGCATCACGTGCACTTATAGAAAGCACAATGCAACGGCGTGACTGAGTGATGGTCGCGATCGCTGGAAGTCATCTCAATTTGATTTTTCCAGCGACCGTAACCTGATGTCACCATCACATCGCCGGTACTACAAGCGTAGCCTAAAGCACATTTCCTAAGGTTGGCTGTGAGCCCTTCCTATCTTAGAGACCTGAGGACAGCTTTTAACCCATTTAGATAGGCCCGCCAGTGTTTAAAGTAGATGATAATGTCATCCAGGTACGCTTCGGCATAAGCCCTATGAGGTCTCAGCACCTTATCCATAAGTATTTTCAAAATAGAGAGAGGTTTTATGTTGAAAAACCTTTCTCCAGCAAGAAGCACATTTATGGTGCACGCCAAGGCTGTTAAAATTAACATTTATTTATGCCATGATTAAAATAATGGTACACATACGAAATAAATTTGTCATCAAAAAATAAACTGTGTGTATCGTATTCTTTCAAAACTTAGTATTGTAGGGGGGTGCAAATGGTAGGCTCTGTGCTATGAATACATACCCATCAGGGTTATGTTTGTCATGTGATACTTATGTACAGAGGCGACACGTTTTATTTGCATTCGGCTAGTTCCGCAAGCCGGGAGGTGTCCCGGCTTGCTAGCCGAATCCCCTCGGCGTGTCGCGCGTCACCGATGCGCGGTCACGCTTCATCGGGTGCCTGCGCCCCCTGCGCGCGTGCCCAGGGCTCCCCGAGGGAGCCCTGGTGTCCCGCGATGTGGGGGACGGCGGTGGGGAGTTCCGGGGGACCCGGCGGACCTGGAGAGGGGAGGGGGAAGCCCCGATCGGAGGGCCGCTCCTCCGAGGCTTCGGCGCGCGCACAGGACACCCCGGCGCGCGCCCAGTTACTGTCGCGGCCGAGACCGGGCAAATGCTCGAATAAACTTGGCCGCGACAGTATAACAATCCCACGACGATGGGTTAGTGTATCCTGCTGTAGGCAGATGCTGAGGTTGGGCTGAGAGGGTTAATTCCCAAAGAAATTTGCCATACTGCACCGACACACTTTATTCGAGCAAATACCCAGTATGTACCTGGCAGATACCTGGAATGCGCCGCTCCTCACCTCTGACAAGCCCCGTTGCATTTGCCTTCCCAGCCTGGGTTCATGCCTGGCTGATGGGCGGCTGATCTGTTAAATGATAATGATTAGGATTTAATAGGCTGCAATGCTTCGCGTGTCTACCAGATGGCATAAATTCATGAATTGTAATGCAGTATATATATATATATACTGTGCAGTATTGCAGCCAGCGGGAATAAAATGCTTCAATCCCTGCCTGAAAATACCTCAATGCACTCGGGCAGAAAACAGTCACAAACCTCAATACACCCGGGTATACCCGAATTCGTGGGACTAGCCGAGCTCGAATAAAGTGTGTCGCCAGTGTACCACCGGTAAGATGAAGTGGCTATTTATCAAGGGTATGTAATGTCTAATTGGTTACCATTATTACATGACATTTGGCACTGGTAAATGGAAGGTAGGTTGGCAGCGCAGCATACCTAAATGCTCACCATAGATTGCAACAACAGGTGTATACACAATTGGATATTACTGCTAGTGGTAACTGATATAGTTCTATTATTATCAAATAACCTCACTGTATATAAACGCCTTGAACATCATAGCACAGTTCTAGCATCACTGTATAATTGTACACTCACCTACTTTTAATATAAAGATTACCAATTTTAATAGATGGAGTAAACAGTGCCCTATATTAAAGTGTAATACACAACACAATAGATGGTGAGAGGTAAGTGTATTGATCCTATGCTGCTGACCAACTGATACACAGCTGTTACAGCACAATCATGCCATAAAATCATTAGGTACATTGGTGTTGCGATATTCATTTAAGGGAACTTGTGAATCCCTTTTCTCATTCCTACATTGGTGTTGCCTTATCCATAAGTCTCTGAAAAGTGGATGGTTCCATGCAGACCAAATGGCATCGTTACAAATTGGTATAAACCAATTGGAGTGGTGAAGGCAGTTTTGCACTTGGACTCCTACTCCAAAGGTATTTGACAGTATCCTTTTGTGAGGTTGTGTGGATACATACTCCACCATACCAAGGGCATCCATCAATTTGTCCACTCCTGACATCGGGTATGCATCAAACCTGGATACCGCATTTACCTTTTGGAGGTCCATACAAAATCTTACCTTTCCATCTGGTGTACGTACCATGACTATAGGACTACACCATTCACTGCATGATTCCTGCTCAGGGCCATTTTCAGGAGCCATGATGCACCCGTTTCTATGCCTACCTGGTTTGTGTGTGTGGTGCGTTCCATGCGTCATGATGTCATTGATGTGCACCATGCGTCGCAATGTCATCAATGTCATCGCACGTAATAACATCATGTAGTTCCTGGCATCAGCGAGACCTTTGAAAAGAGAGAGTAGGAAAAGGAGAACATCATAATTAATCCCTGAGGAAGCTCTAGCAGAGCAAAACGCGTAGGGTGGGCAATACAGGCTGCATGAGTATTTACCAAGCTGTTGGTGCACAAATTGGAGAATCTCTGGCCAAGATTAAATTCTTCCTTCCCTGGACATTGCCATGTTCCCCTGTGGATGGCCATTGCGGGTGGACAACCAGAGAAAGAGGGAGTGCTGGCTTCTCACCATTGTCTGACCCAGGGTTGTCACACTGCTTGATATAACAGCCTGTTTGTGAGTGTGTTACTTATTTTTATTGAATATTGTTATTAAGCAACCTGCACTATTTTTGTGTCCACTATTTTTCATATATTGGAATCTCCTCTACCTGTCTATCTACACTTATACATCTGGTTCTGATGGACGTCACCATGAGAGTATTTATATAACCGCACAGCCATTATCACTCCCGGAAAATGTGGGTGAGCAATTTATTCTCTAATCAATTTCACTAATTTTTAAAAATGTTACTGCACTATATTTGGTCTTTTTCATTTTTTACAGATACATGGATTTGTGTGTGCTCCTGATCTTTGTTTCCTGCCATTCTCACACGGACTTGGATTGAGTCCACTTCCAGAGCTGCACCAATTCAGAGGACTGTATAAATGTATTTGTCAGGGTCTCCTAGACCTCCTGCCTAGCCATAGTTCTTCTTTGTCCACTGGGTGTGCTGCTGTCTTCTGTTTCCTCTGGGTTCCTCTGTTTGCCTGTCTGTCTTCTTGTTGCTCCTGTCTCTGCCCTTTATAGTTTCTGCTTCCTGGTTTGTTCAATTGCCTTTGCTTCAAGTTAGACTCCTATCACATGCCTCTGTCTTTGATCCTGATCTGTTCCTGTACCTGTATTTATAGTCTGTTCACAGTAAAGGCCCTTGCTAGTAATCTGGCTTGTCCCTGTTTGTTCCTTGCTCTCCAGTCTCAGTCCCTGCTCCCCGGTCTCAGTCCCTGCTCCCCGGTCTCAGTCCCTGCTCCCCGTTCTCAGCCCCTGCTCCCGGACCTGTCCTGCCCCACCTGTCCTATTCCAGTCTCCTCGTTGCCGACCTCTGCTTGTTACCTGACTTCGCTACCTGCCGCCTGCCTCGGACCCCTGCTTGTTACCTGACTTCGCTACCTGCCGCCTGCCTCGGACCCCTGCTTGTGACCCCTACTTCGCTTCCTGCTGTTCCGGCCACCGAGATCCTACCCGCCACAGGAGTCTCCCGTGACAGAAAGCAAAGGCCACTTCTGGATCTCGCTGGAACAGATTCTTCTTCTGCCTGCACCCTTTCCTGCCTGCTGCAGCAGACCACATCCGCATGGTTGAAGATAAGTACTTTTGTTTCTTTTTTGGAAATCCCACTTGGGAAGGTTTTTTTTTGCTGCTTAGTGTTCTGCTAGAATTATTGCGTTCATAACGAAAAAACATTTTTGCTGAGACTAGAACTGTTGCTGCAGAGACTAGTGCACCTTTTTTTGAGATTTTTCTTTTGTGCAGTGCCTGGGTTAACCCTTGCAGTACCTGTTACCACCTTTTAGACTCTGGCTTTTCATTCCCTGGATAAGGCTTGTCTCTGCATCACTGGTTGGACCACTGCTGTTCACAGGGTTCCCATTTCAAAAGACAAGAGTGCTTCTATTATTTTGTTACTGCATACTGTGATTTTTCCTGCAGTCTGTAGTTTTTCATATGATTGGTTCTAAGGTTTCAGGTTTACCTGCAAGTTCCCCTAAAGTTTGTTTCTCTGCAACATATGATATCCCTACACCTGATATCAAAGGTTTCAGATTTAACTACAGGGTTCTCTGTCTGATATCCCTACGCCTGATATCTAAAGTTTCAGATTTAACTGCAGGGTTCTCTGTCTGATATTGCCTGGGTTAACCCTTGCAGTACCTGTTACCACCTTTTAGACTCTGGCTTTTCATTCCCTGGATAAGGCTTGTCTCTGCATCACTGGTTGGACCACTGCTGTTCACAGGGTTCCCATTTCAAAAGACAAGAGTGCTTCTATTATTTTGTTACTGCATACTGTGATTTTTCCTGCAGTCTGTAGTTTTTCATATGATTGGTTCTAAGGTTTAAGGTTTACCTGCAAGTTCCCCTAAAGTTTGTTTCTCTGCAACATATGATATCCCTACACCTGATATCAAAGGTTTCAGATTTAACTACAGGGTTCTCTGTCTGATATCCCTACGCCTGATATCTAAAGTTTCAGATTTAACTGCAGGGTTCTCTGTCTGATATTCCTATGTCCGATGCAAAAAGTTTCAGATCTAACTGCAAGTTTTCTCTGTATTAGTTTCCTGCTGTCTATGATATTTCTATGCCTGATATCTAAGGTTTCAGATTTAACTGCATGTTTCTCTGTATGATATCCCTACGCCTGATATCTAAAGTTTCAGATTTAACTGCAAGGTTCTGTCTGATATTCCTATGTCTGATGTCAAAAGTTTCAGATTTTAACTGCAAGGTTCTGTTTGATATTCCTATGTCTGATGTCAAAAGTTTCAGATCTAACTGCAAGTTTTCTCTGTAGTAGTTTCCTGCTGTCTATGATATTTCTATGCCTGATTTATAAAGTTTCAGATTTAAACTGCAGGGTTTCTCTGTCTATGTTTTTTCCTTGCATTTATAAATCTCCGTGACTGATGCTAAAGTCTCAAAAGGTCAGCTCTCCCATCTTGTGTCTCTCTGTGTCTAATATTCCTGTTGTTCATTCTAATGCTTCTGTTTTAAAAACACATTTTCTCTTTACTGGTTTCTTGGGAAGTGTGGTTTCCCCATGTCTGAAATTATGGCTCCTACTCAAACAGTCTTGAGCAGTAAATGTGAACACAGTACCACTGATTCTTCAGAACTTCTCAAAGCAAGGAAGAAGAAGACAAAGAAGGGAGGCATTACTGTGGAAGTTGCAGAAGAAATTAAGAATGAAAATTTAGCCCCAGAGTCTGCATTTAATGAAAGAGATATACTGCAGCTTAAAGCAACTCACAGACGTATCCCAAGAATAGTGGAAGAAAAGAAAGATGCCCTAACTCAGACGCTTCAAGCTGCACAGAAAGCGATTGATTGTCTTTATGGACGTTTAGATAAGGAGCAAGAAGCCAAGGCTGCACTACAAAGCTGTCTATCTTCAGCAATTGCTAAGTGTGTTCTCCAGGAGAAAGAAAAAGAGCAGTTGGAGAGGGACAGGGTGATCCTGTCAAGCAAGCTGGAGAAGGCCTATGCTGATAATGCCCAGTACCAGAGTTTCATAGCTCAAGTTGGCGCAAAACTGGAAGCCTCTGAGGAGAAGAATGGCCACTTCAACACAGAACTACGTTCTTTGAGAGAGATCTTCGAAGGGTTAAATAGCAGTTTTGAAATGGTAACCCAGGAGTGCAAGAATCTCTATGTCCAAGACAGTGAAGGAGATAAGAAACTCCATGAATTAGGAGAAGAGAAGAAACAGTTGGCCCAGGAAAAGTTAGACGTGCAGACAGCACTGCAGAATGCAGAGAGAGTGCTGCAAGAAGAACGTGTCTCCCTGGAGCGGCGCACACAAGCAGAAAATATGCTGCAGAGTCAGCTGCAAGAACTGTGTACACATCTGCAGGACACCAAGGAGAGATGGGTGAATGCTGAAGAAAGCAGCAAGTTCTGCAGGAAGAAAGTTTCCAGACTGCCTACAAAATAAAGATGCTGCAAGATTATTTGAGTACCCAGTGTGTCCCCAAAGAACAGCATGAGGAGCTGAAGGCCACACTGAGCATAACCAGAGCCTCGCTGGAGGAAGAGCTACAGCTAGCAACTGAACACACATCTGAGCAACTCACAGCGCTGCAGGCGCAGATCGCTGAGCTCAAGACACAGCTTGCCAAAAAGGAGGAGAGAGAGAAGGTGTCCGTCTGTCAATGGCTGGCCTGACACAGCGCTATGAGGTCAAAATGGCCGATGCCTGCAAATTATTGGACCACACAGCCCGTGATAAGGTCCAGCTGCAGCTGGAGCAGGACAATGCCCCTGGAGGAGTACCGGCAGCTGCAGATCAGAAATGAAGAAGATGAAACATATTTAAGCTTTACTCTGAGTCAGCTGGGAGATATGGAGTCGCGACTCAACTCCAAAGAAGCCAAACTGACAACTGCATTGAGTGGGAAAAGAAGTGCAGAAGGACAGATTTAAGAGCTGAAAAATCAAATAGCTGGTCTTAATGAGAATTCAGGTGATACCACGAAACGGCAGTCACAAAAGGAGACCATGGAGAGTGAATTCTATGTTCCCACTTACCCATGTGAAAAGTCTGCACCCGTCCTTGATGCCCACATTCCTGATGTCCATGCCTCTGCAATGGAGTTGAACATATCCATTGGGAAGTTCCAGATTCCAAAACTAAAAGAGATATATTGGTCACAAAAAGAGACCACGGAAAGTGAATATGTCCCCTCTGCCGCATGTGAAGAGCCTGATGTATCTGTTCCCGATGCCCCTGCTATGACGTTAGACGGATCCCTGGTAAAGTTCCTTGCTATGCCTAATATTCTTGATGCTGATGCCAATGCTCTTGTGATGAGGATAAATGCACCTCTCAGATATTTCCCATCAGCACTTGACATACACATTAAGTTGGCCATCCATCAAGATTTCCCTGAAGAGCCTGGAGGGTTGTCCGGAGTTGTTGCTAATCCCTATGTTCCTGCAAAACATGGAGTGTTGTCCGAAGGCCATCGTGAGTCGGCCTTCCATCAGGGAGGGTTGTCAGGAGGATCTACTGGCTCCTCTGCTCCTGCTGTGAAGACAAGCGCACGTTCTTCCGTTTATCTACGAATATCTGATGCGTCCTCTGCTGAGACTGTGACCTACTCTGCAAAGTCAAGCTTACTGCTCACAGATTCTCTGGCGTTTGGGTTGATGCATCCTGACATTCAACTGTTCCGAGAGAGAATTGAATTCCTCTGTCGGCTTTCTGATGGACTTTTTCAGTCTGTACCTGTGAAGTACTCTCTGCCCGCTGACAAACCACCAGAGGTGGGTCACCTTGAGTCCACTTTTCATCAAGGCCTCCGGGAAGAGCCTGGAGGATCATCCGGAAAACGCTCTTGAGAGGGGGCAGTAATGTCAGGGTCTCCTAGACCTCCTGCCTAGCCATAGTTCTTCTTTGTCCACTGGGTGTGCTGCTGTCTTCTGTTTCCTCTGGGTTCCTCTGTCTGCCTGTCTGTCTTCTTGTTGCTCCTGTCTCTGCCCTTTATAGCTTCTGCTTCCTGGTTTGTTCAATTGCCTTTGCTTCAAGTCAGACTCCTATCACATGCCTCTGTCTTTGATCCTGATCTGTTCCTGTACCTGTATTTGTAGTCTGTTCACAGTAAAGGCCCTTGCTAGTAATCTGGCTTGTCCCTGTTTGTTCCTTGCTCCCCAGTCTCAGTCCCTGCTCCCCAGTCTCAGTCCCTGCTCCCCGGTCTCAGTCCCTGCTCCCCGTTCTCAGTCCTTGCTCCCGGACCTGTCTTGCCCTGCCTGTCCTGTTCCAGTCTCCTCGTTGCCGACCTCTGCTTGTTACCTGACTTCGCTACCTGCCGCCTGCCTCGGACCCCTGCTTGTTACCTGACTTCGCTACCTGCCGCCTGCCTCGGACCTCTGCTTGTGACCCCTACTTCACTTCCTGCTGTTCCGGCCACCGAGATCCTACCCGCCACAGGAGTCTCCCGTGACAGTATTACTTCAACTTCACTGGTGTGTTCACTTGTTTTGATGCAAAATGGTATTTGCGCTTGATTTTTGTGTATTCAAAATTGACAACCATGTCTAGGCAATACCTAAGGTCCAACATATATTGAAGGGTGTTCTTAGAAGGGGACCGCTGTTCCTCCCAAACTCCTGTAGGAGGTCTAGGATACCCCAGAGTTGGTGGCCATATAGGAGCTCAAATGGAGAGAAACCTTTGGAGGCCTGGGGAAATTCCATACTGAAAACAGCAGAAAGGGGAGAAGTTAATCCCAAACTCTCTTTTCAGAGTCTTCAAACTTCCTTTTTAGAGTTCGGTTAAACCTTACAACCAATCCGTCAGTTTGTACATGATAGACTGATATCCGAACTGACTTGACTCTAGTAACTTTAAGACATACTGAATCAATTTAGCCATACAATTTGTTCTTTGGTCTGTC
Source organism: Ascaphus truei (assembly GCF_040206685.1). Lineage (NCBI taxonomy): Eukaryota > Metazoa > Chordata > Amphibia > Anura > Ascaphidae > Ascaphus > Ascaphus truei. The sequence continues at coordinate 360,591,782 of NC_134484.1, forward strand.
AACATAACTTGGGGAAGTCCAACTCGTGAAATTAGCTCAAACAACTTGTTGGCTATATGCTTACTGTTTGCTGTACTCAGTGGGAATACCTCAGTGTACCTTATTGCATATGAGAGTGAAAAACCTCTTGTGGCGCTGAGGCAAGGTGGCCTGTGAGAATCAATTGTACTGTAGATAGTGACTGTTCCTTTAAATGAATACCTCAAGAGAGGTGAGACAAAAATATAGAAAAACACTGCAATAGTGCATTACCCAAGGGACATATGCATAGGTAAAATGAACAGAGCAATTTATTATAACAATGAGGAAAATATACTATAATATAATTTATTCCTTAAATAAAGTGAACACAGCAATATAGTACAATTAACAGGCAAGAAGATAACACTTACTTAGGGTTGGGGAATGGTGAAGTATCCAATAGCAATTCTCCATCAATCCAGTGACATTGCAGGTGGAATCAGAAGCACAACTCCAGCAATCCAGTGACATTCAAGATGGTATCAGAAGCTCAACTCCAGCAATCCAGCACAACTAAAAACTGTAGGGTTTACACAGTTTATATACCTGTGCAACCCTATTCTTAACATTGAACACAGCCTATTGGTGAACAATTATTTGAATCCACTCTCTAATGTGCCCTCAGGTAACAATTAGACTGGCAGAGGAATTGGGTAACAATCAAGGCAGTTACTTTTTGATCACCGTGCTTAGGCTACTCAGCCGTCTGCCCTTCATGACTTATTAGCCTAGCAAATGGCGTCTGCATTTTCAGAACAGATCCAAAATAAAATACATATACACTTTAATATCTACACATATTAATAAGTTCTATTCTGGTGGGCTCAGTGGGTCGACCTTTACCAGTTTTTAATGCCTACAGTGACTCCACATATTGGCCAAATATGAACTCTCTGCGACCTCCAGAATTGGAGATACAGAAATGCACTTTAAAACATTAATATACATGCTTATAATGAAACATGGGAACAGGGGAACATACATTTTCAAGGTATAATAAGTTGCAAACCTCATCCCTGGACCGCAGTCCAGTTAACCTCTTGTCTCTCTGGTGAGGTCAGGGGATGGCCATATGGGGTGCAACCCCTATAATACCGGGCCACCCCCTTTCTCCCTCTACACCTCCCCTTCTTAATGGGTGACCTGTGGCCCACTGGCCCTAACGGGTAGTGGGGCACTTCTGGCACCATTAACGAACTCTCAGAGGGATAGTCCTGACGTGAAAGTCCATCAGCATTGCTGTTTTCACTACCCTTTTTGTGCTGAATCATAAACTCAAACTCTTGCAAGGCCAAGCTCACCTTAGCAACTTGGCATTCTCCCCTGATGCCCTCTGCAGCCAACTCAAGGGGTTGTGGTCTGTGAGGACCGTGAAAGCCCTTCCATACACATAGGGCTGGAGTTTTTTGAGTGCCCACACAATGACCAAGCACTCTTTCTCAATGGTGGCATAGGCCACCTCTCTGGGAAGTAGTTTTCGGCTGAGGTACACCACAGGGTGCTCTCTACCGTCGTCCCCCGACCACCCCAATGCCATAGTCTGAGGCATCAGTCTGTATGAGGAAATGTTTGGTATAGTCTGGGGCAGCCAGTATTGGGGGCCCCAGCAAGCGCAGTTTTCAGTGCCTGGAAAGCAGTTTCACAGGCAGGAGTCCAGGTGATAAGCACAGGCAGTTGCTTCTTAGTCAAATCAGTCAGGGGTTTGGCCACGGCGCTGTACTGTGGGACAAACTTCCTATAGTACCCTGCGGTGCCCAAAAATGCCATGACCTGTTTCTTGGTTTTTGGAACAGGCCACTGAGCTATGGCTTCTACCTTGGCTGGCTCTGGTTTGAGGTGTCCTCCACCCATCCTGTGCCCTAAGTACAGGACCTCTGCCATCCCTACCATACACTTAGTGGGTTTCAAGGTAAGCCCAGCCTCCCTGATCCTATCTAGCACCGCAGCTACATGTCCTAAATGGGAGTCCCAGGAATTACTAAAGACAGCAATGTCATCTAAGTAAGCCCTGGCATTGCTCTGCATCCCTTCCAGTAACCTATTGACCAGGCGTTGGAAGGTAGCCGGGGCATTCTTCATCCCAAATGGCATCACTAAAAACTCATAGAGGCCACTTGGAGTGATGAATCCTGACTTCTCCCTAGCCTCCAGGGTCAGTGGGATTTGCCAATAGCCATTGCTCAAATCCATGGTGGTCAGATACTTTGCCCCCGCGAGTTCATCTAGTAACTCATCCATGCGGGGCATGGGATAGGCATCTGACACCGTCCCAGCATTGAGCAAGTGGTAGTCCACACAAAACCAGGTGGTCTTGTCCTTCTTAGGAACTAGGACTACCGGACTTGCCCAAGGTCTCTGGGATGGAGTAATAACTCCTAGGGTCAGTATCTCCTCTATCTCCCTCTCCATACTGGTCTTGACCTCTGCTGACACTCTATAAGCGTGCTTATGCAGAGGCCGCAGGTCCCCTGTGAGCACTGGGTGTTTTGTGAGATGTGTGGTCCCTGCCATGTCAGTGAAGAGGGCCCCATACTTAGCTAGCATGTCCCTGGCTTCTCCCTTCTGCCTAGCCCTCAACTGTGCCCCTATCTCCACCTGCTCCACAGTGTTTCCCTGCCTGCTAGAAATCATAAGAGGTCCTACAAGATCCATCGCTACTTTCTGGAAGGGTTCCCCTATTATTGGTAGGGGTTTCAGGGGTGCCTTCACACAGTCGCCCGCCTTACCCACTCTGTGGCAGGCATCACAAGAGCGGCAGAAATTGCCCACATCTCGAGATGCCCCCGGCCAGTAGTAACGCTGTAATAACCGGGCTCGCGTTCTGTTGACCCCCTGATGTCCCGCTAACGGAATAGAGTGAGCTACCCATAACAGTTGCTGTCGGTACCCCTGGGGCACTACTAGCTGTCGCTTACCGGTCAATCCCTCCTCTATCCCTGGGTTTCCTTCTTCTCTATACAGGAGTCCCTTATACCATAGGCAGCGCTCAGTGCCCTCCCCTGCCTGAGATTCGGATGTCCGAAGTCTCACGCCGGCTAGGGTAGGGTCTGCCTTCACTGCCTCCCTAAACTGGGCTCCTAATTCTGGCCACCCCCCAGTCATGTTATTGTCAGGGGAATGGGGAAGGGTGAGAGGGAACAGTAAGTCAGTCTGTGGTTGCAACTGATCCTGGCTTACCGCCCCGGGCTCTTCTGCGCCCTCCGCTAACGTTGGTCCCAAAGGCTGGGGGACTGGTGACGCCGCCATTGCCGCTGTTTGGCTCCGGGTAACCGCCGCCACAGCAGCGGGCTTGTGCACTCGGTCATAGGTGCAGGTCATCGGTCCCAGATCATTGCCAAGAAGAACACCGGCATCCAAACCGGGTAAAACCCCCACCTCCCGCACACCCTGGCCCTCCACCCAATCCAAAAAGATTCTGGCCACTTGCAAGAAATGTGGCTCTCCGTCGGCCACAGTGATCTGTATCCCAGGGCCTGGGATCAATTCCTCTGGCCGGACCATATCAGGTCGGACCAGGGTCACTGCAGCTCCTGAATCCAGCAAGCCGACTGCTTGCTGGTCACCGACTGTGACCGGGGTGAGATGTCTGCTCCGGCCGTCCGTCTGCTGCAGGTCCACGCTGAGGTCCTCCGCTCCTGGCTGTAGGCACCGATGAAACCGGGACAGGTGTGGCATGGGACGCCTCGCTGGGAGTTGGTTCCATGACCGGTCCGGAGTCTGTGGTGTAAGCCACCCGCACGCGGGCTACTGGCTTCGCAGCTGGGGTGCGTTGCCCCTGATGGGGTCCGCCAGAACGCAGGGGTTCCGGGCAATCTGGTCTGATGTGACCAGGGGGGTTGCAGTTGTAGCACCGGCGCTCGTGCTGGAGCTCCCCCGCTTTCGGTGTACTGCTGCCCGCAGGCGGCCTCTGAGTCCATTGGGGGGTATTGGCAGACTTTCTGACCGGTGCCGCCGCCTTGGCTACTGGTTTGGCGGTCATCAGGGCTCGGCTGGCCACATAGACGTCTGCAAGCCTCGCCGCCTCCTGGTAAGTCTTGGGCTTCTTGTCGTATACCAAAGCCCTCACCGCCGGCAGGCACTGCTGCATAATCTGCTCCTGAAAGATGAGGTCCAGCAGGCATTGGTAAGTCCGTGCCTCATAGCCCTCCACCCAGCGTATCCCGTACAAAGCCATGCGGGTCACGTAGGTAACATAGGACTCCTGGGGCTGCCTCTCTTCCTGCCGGAATTTACCCCGGTAGGCTTCAGGGGTAAAACCATACTGAAACAATAACAGTTCTTTCAGGTGTTCGTAGTCATCAGCATACTCATCTGGAAGCGCCATCATTGTCTGCTTAGCCAATCCGGACAGTAAGGGGTCCAAACGTGCAACCCTATGCTGGGGAAGCACTTTGTTCCGCCGGCACTGCGTTTCAAAGTTCTTTAAGAAACTGTCAATCTGGTCAGTGCCTTCCACGAACTTGGTGAGACTGTGCTGGTCCAGTTTGAAAAGTAGAGATAAAGGGCGCTTTAGCCTGAAACGCGTCAGAGTATGTTTGCCTTTCCCCCTCTACACCATGTTTCAATAAATACTCGTTTTTAACCCATATTTTTGGTCCTGGTCCCCTCCTTCTGCTGTGCACCGCTGCAATCTTTGGATTCTCTACTTTGCCTATACAACACTGCGTGATGCACGCACCAATGGAGAAGTGGCTGTGCAAGTGAGTATTGTTTCTTCCCTTGTCTATCAAGGGGAGTTGCTGACCAGGAACAGTGCTGCAGGTAAGATAACGAAGCCCGGTGAAGCAATATCAGGATTGTTTGATACTCATATCTATATTTGTCTTCAACCATATGGACATTATATGTTATTCTACTCTTACTGCTATCAAGTGCACTGGGTCCAATACCACAGGCAGCTTTACTTCACCTCTCCTCCGACTGGCTATATTTGATACTGTTTGCCTTTATATGTGTCCACCTTGCTGAAGCACTGCTATTTGGATTTTTATCCTGTTTTTCCTGGTCCAGTTTGAGTTCATCTGTGTTGGGTTGGACAGGGGGGCAATAAGCGGGTCTGTTCACTGCCATAGTGATAAACTGCAGCCGCTCCTCCGGTGTCCCTCTGTCTCCCCATGCAGTAATCAGTGCCAACATTTCAGGGGTGAACGGACTGGTAGCCGCAGCAACCAGTACCCCTCCTGTTGCTCTGCGCCCTCGTTCCCTCCCTGAGATTCCTCCGCCCCGGCACTGGGTTCCTTCCCTGATCTCCGGGTGGCTGTATAAGGGCAAGCTGAGCCGTATCCTGAGGCTCTGCAAGCCTGGCTTCATAGTCACCGATTGCGTCAACCATGTCTTCGACCTCCTGGTTCTCATAGGGCAGTCCATATTCACAGCACTTGTCCTTCAGCTGAGCTCGGGTCCACATGTTGGATGAGCCTCCAGCCTCGCTCATGGTTCAGTCGAAGCAGTGAGGTGGTGTTACAACTTGTGTTAACTGTTGCACTACTGTGTGTTCAATATCTTTAGTCCCAGGAACTTGCAATTACCATCAAGTTCCTACTATGTTACAGTATCCCGCAGTATACTGTAACACAGGTCCAGTTCAATCCTGCTGCTGCCACCAGTTAATTATAGAGCTTGTCACGGTAGCTTATGACAAGATATAATGAACACCAAATATCTGGGTTGAACTTAACGAGGCTTACATATAATAAAATATAATTTATTCCTTAAATAAGGTGAACACAGCAATATAGTACAATTAACAGGCAAGAAGATAACACTTACTTAGGGTTGGGGAATGGAGAAGTATCCAATAGCAATTCTCCATCAATCCAGTGACATTCCAGGTGGAATTAGAAGCACAACTCCAGCAATCCAGTGACATTCAAGATGGTATCAGAAGCTCAACTCCAGCAATCCAGCACAACTAAAAACTGTAGGGTTGACACAGTTTATATACCTGTGCAACCCTATTCTTAACATTGAACACAGCCTATTGGTGAACAATTATTTGTATCCACTCTCTAATGTGGAGACACAGACTAACAGACTAACCCATGCCCTCAGGTAACAATTAGACTGGCAGAGTTTGTTGATTGACTAATACGTAATCCGTAGACATTGAGTAACAATCAAAGCAGTTACTTTTTGATGACCGTGCTTAGGCTACTCAGCCGTCTGCCCTTCATGACTTATTAGCCTAGCAAATGGTGTCTGCATTTTCAGAACAGATCCAAAATAAAATACATATACACTTTAATATCTACACATATTAATAAGTTCCATTCTGGTGGGCTCAGTGGGTAGACCTTTGCCAGTTTTTAATGCCTGCAGTGACTTCACATATTGGCCAAATATGAACTCTCTGCGACCTCCAGAATTGGAGATACAGAAATGCACTTTAAAACATTAATATACATGCTTATAATGAAACATGGGAACAGGGGAACATACATTTTCAAGGTATAATAAGGTGCAAACCTCATCCCTGGACCGCAGTCCAGTTAACCCCTTGTCTCTCTGGTGAGGTCAGGGGATGGCCATATGGGGTGCAACCCCTTTAATACCGGGCCACCCCCTTTCTCCCTCTACAGGTTTTAGCCATGTTTCTGTAGGAAATGCTCAAAAATGACTTTTTCGAGAATCGCCTCCTTGGTGCGCTGTTCGACCTGTATCCACAGAGTACACAAGTCTAGTAAGCGCTGAGCAATGACCCAGGGTCTCACTTTAGAGGTGTATTTCAAGTTCCGGAACTGCTGCCAGTAGGCTTCAAGTGTCAGGCCTAAGAGATCCAGTATGGCGGATTTTACCTGTTTATAATCCGTAGCCTCATCTGCAGGTAGGCCCTGATATGAGACCTGGGATTCTCCTATAAGGAGCGGGCTCAAAGCAGTTGTCCAGCTATCTACGGACCAGCCCTCAGCCTTGGCAATACTTTCAAAGGTTAACAGAAAAGAATCTGGGTTCTCAGCCGGACTAATTTTTCTCAGTTGAACAAGGGGTTGTTTGGAAGTTCTTGTCCAGCAAACAAAAGGCACTGAACCAGTAGTTTGGCATTCCTTTCATCCTGTGCTGTCTAATGCTGGGTTAGGATCTGGGCTTGCTGTTGCAGTAATAGTTCATTTTGTCTGGCCTGTTCACTGATTTGCCTGGCCTGTTTTTCCTCCGGTGCTGCATGTTGCTGGGATAGGAGCTGTGCTTGCTTCTGCATTAATAATCCATTTTATTTGGCCTACAGTATTTGCACAGAAAATATATTTTTTAAAATGTTCAATTTGTTTTTTGTGTGGCCCTTCAGATGCAGGGGCAGCTCAGCATCCCACTTCATCAACAATCTGTTGCAGGGACAATGGGTTATTTAGATAGGCTTGTTAATTCAGCCACAAAAACCTAGAACACAGAAAAGCTTCATTCAACATAGGTAAAGTAACAAAATAAACTCCAGTTTAGAGCACTCCAATTAAATAGTCCATAGCAGGGTTTTTACCTTTTTCCAGAAAGGATGGTTCAAGTCCAAGAAAAGCACAAGCGTAAGTTTCCCACTGTAACAGAACTTGTTGCAGGCTTGTCTCCCTCCAGTATTTCAGAATGTGCTTCTTTAGTTCAGACAGGAACCAGGAACAAGTGGGAGCTCTGGGTTCTTAAAGCCTCTTGACGAGGCTGCTGGGACCTGGTTAATTAACCCAGCCTTTTCTCAAAATGGGATTAACCAGATCACTGCGAAACTCCAGACCTATACATAGGTTTCCTAAGCATAGTTTGGGGATAGTGATTTCACACAGTCACTTTCCTCCCCATCATGATATAATAATTATGTTGCAATTTGGATTGTTACCATTGCATTTGTTTGCATTGCAAATCCTACTAAAACAACAAATTGCAAAAAAATGCATTCAAACGTAATCCAGTGTTAATGCAGGGTTAGCATTGACATCTTAAGAGTGCTGCATCTTAAATTGATCATTTTTAGGTGAGAATATATAGTTAGACTATAGTATATATACTTATTGTTCTTCATGCAAGATGTATAACCTTAGCTGATGTGACATGGATCTAATTGTATTGTCTCTTCACAGGTATGTTTTTAATCCCCCCTGCCTTCATTTTTGATCTTGGTATGTTATAAACCCACTGATTGATCTGCAACCCACTGTCTTAAAAGAAATACCCTCCCTGCCTTAATTTTTGATCTTGGTATGTTTTAAACCCACTGATTGATCTGCAACCCACTGTCTTAAAAGAAATACACTCCCTGCCTTAATTTTTGATCTTGGAATGTTTTTAACCCACTGATTGATCTGCAACCCACTGTCTTAAAAGAAATACTCTCCCTGCCTTAATTTTTGATCTTGGTATGTTTGAATATCAAAAGGTGTATTTTTTTTAAAGGTGTGCTGCTAATTGTCTAACAGGCAGATTTATTAGGGGGAGGGTATTGTAACTGCTTAGATGTATAAATGTAACACCAGTCTAAGGGATGCATTGGCATCTTAAGAGTGATGCATCTTAAAGTGATCATTTTAAAGTGAGAATATATAGTTAGATTATAGTTTGACTAGAGGTGACTGGGGACTGCACCTTTCTGCAAACTCTTCTACGCAAGACAACAAACGGTGAGCTTATATGACCACACTATGATCCCAAGCTTCTAAGCCTGCACATTTTAACCCCCACCCCTCTACAACTTATTTCACTGCAGCCTCTCCCAACACTGACTGCACACAACTACCTCCCACACCCACTCAGCCCACTGAAACCCTGAATAGACCACAGCATTGCAATGCAGCAAAACATTTGACAAGGAAAAGACACCCCCCTGCTGTTTAGTCTGCACACACACACACACACACACACACACACACACACACACACACACACACACACACACACACACACACACACACACACACACACACACACACACACACACACACACACACACACACACACACACACACATACACACACACACACACACACACACACACAGCTCACAACAGCTCCAAGCAGCATTACCTATTCTGGCATAATGCACCTGGTATATACCTCAACTTTGTTCTTTCTTGTGGCCTCATTGAAATGTTACTCTCTATATCCAATACAAACTCCTCCTTCCTGGCCCACACCCAACATCACCATACACCCTGGACTACTCAAAAGCCTTGCACTGAATGTTGGTGGAGAACCCTAAAAACCAGCACACCAACCACTGCTCACTCTAGTAGCAACCACCACAAATTTAAAACTTGCAAACAACTTCAAATTTCTACTCATACTATTACTCTCTTTAGCAGGTGATATTTAACCTAACCCAAGCCCTCCCATTTCAACTCTGTCCCATACCCCTGAGAATTCTACTTTTAAATTCCAAAAAGGGCTATCTGTCGCCCAAATAAATATCCGGAGTCTGCTGCCCAAACTGGATGAACTAAGAGTATGGCGCCTTATGCATAAACCCAAAGCCATCGTTCTCACAGAAACATGGCTAACCCCTAAAACTCCCGATGCAAATATTGCCATTCAGGGATAATCCATTTCTAGGAAAGATAGGTCAAAGAGAGGAGGAGGGGTGTTATTTTATATTGCAGACACCTTACAATTTACACTGTTAAATTGCCCCACCCCAAGCCCACCCTCTTTTGAAATCCTAGTTGTCAGAATCTGCCTCCCTTTTTTAAGCCCATCTTGCTTGCTGGCATCTACCGCCCCCCAAAGCCCCGCTACAATCCCTGACTGATATCACCCAGTTTCTTGGCTCAATTTCCTCTCTGAATGAGAAGAGTGAGCTGCTAGTTCTTGGGGATTTCAACTTCAATTGGCTCGACCCTAAAAAACACAAAATCCAGATACAAATCAAGTCCCTTAACCTATCGCAACACATTTCCCAACCCACACGGACAAACCTGAAATCGCACAACCATTTTTTGCTAGACTGGATTCTCTCCTCTAATCCCAGCAGAATCCAATCCTCTGGTATCCTTCCTGACATTTTCAGTGACCATGCAATTGTGTACTGTGTAAGGAAAATTAAACCACCCATTCAAGCCCTAAAGTTCTCCTCACTAGAACATTTAGAAACTTTAACCCACTATAGTTTTTGGCTGATCTTACCAACTGCCCTTGGCACAGAATCAACTTAATTCCCAACTCTGATTCTGCGCTTGACTATTTCCAATCAGAGTTCCTAAAACTCTGCGATATCCATGCTCCACTATGCAGAATAAGGGTACGGGGAGCCCACCTTCCATGGGTTACAACTGACTTTATAGCACTCTACCAATTCAGGGATGCCTTGTGGAAAAGCTACAAAGTAACTGGCACTACCAAGGATCTCAATCACTACAGATGCATGCGGAACATGTGCACAAGGCAAACAAGGCATGCAAAAGCCCAATATTACTCTGACAATCTCCACCAGAATACATCAAACCCAGCTAACTTCTGGAAGGTTATCAACAATATATTCCAGCCTACTAACCATCAACAACCAAGTAATATCACTAAGGGGGATATTACTCTGACAAACCCCACTGACATTGCAAATTAACAAATTCACAGGTATGTTCCTGATGTTGAAACCCTGTGTATAAGACTGAATCTGGCCTTGTTGAATTGATATACAGTATAAGTTAGTATGTTTGAATGTAAAAAGGTTGTTTTTTTTTTTTCCTCTTAACTCTGTGCTGTTAATTGACCAAATGGAACAAGCTGACTGATTGGGGAGGGGGAGGGTCATGTGACTGTTTTTTGTGTATAATACCAACACCTTTGCTGCATTGGGCAGGAACTGCATTAGGCATTAGATAGTGAGGCATTTAAAGTGAGGTTTTTAAGTGATAAAAAACAGTTAGACTACAGTTTGACTAGAGGTGACTGGGGACTGGATCTACTGCACTCTCTTTTACTCAAGACAACAAACGGTAAGCTATTCAGATCACACTATGATCCCATGCTTGTTAGCCTGCATAGTTTAACCCCCCACCCCTTTACAACTTCTTTCACTGCAGCCTCTCCCAAAACTGACTGCACAAAACACTGAAACCCTGAATTGACCCTAGCATTGCAATGCAGCAAAACACTTGAAAAGGTACAGGCCCACCCCTGCTGTTTAGTCTGCACACACTCACTCTGCTCACAACAGCTCCTTGCAGCACTGCCTACCTCTGGCATCATGAACCTGCTATGTCTTCTAACTTTTTTCTTTCTCCTGGCCTCATGGAGATGTTACTCCCTCTATCCACTACAAACTCCTCCATCCTGGCCCACACCCAACATCACCATACACCCTGGACTACTCAAAAGCCTTGCACTATCTACTGAATGTTGGTGGAGAACTCTAAAAACCAGCACACCAACCACTGCTCACTCTAATGGAAAACACCACAAATTTACAACTTGCAAACAACTACCCAAATTTCTACTCATACTATTACTCTCTCTAGCAGGTGATGTTGAAACTAACGCAGGTCCTCCCATTTCAGCTCTGTCCCATGCCCCTGAGAATTCCACCTTTAAATTCCAAAAAGGGCTATCTGTCGCCCATATAAACATCCGGAGCCTGCTGCCCAAACTGGATGAACTAAGGGCATGGTGCCTTATGCATAAACCCAAAGCCATCGTTCTTACAGAAACATGGCTATCCCCTAAAACCCCTGATGCAAATTTCGCCATTCAGGGATACTCCATTTTTAGGAGAGATAGGTCAAAGAGAGGAGGAGGGGTGTTATTTTATATTGCAGACACCTTACAATTTACACTGTTACATTGCCCACCAAGTCCACCCTCTTTTGAAACTCTAGTTGGCAAAATCTGCCTCCCCTTTTCTAAGCCCATCTTGCTTGCTGGCATCTACTGCCCCCCTAAAGCCCCTCTACAATCCTTGACTGATATCACCCAATTTCTTGCCTCCATTTCCTCTCTGAATGAGAAGAGTGAGCTGCTAGTTCTAGGGGATTTCAACTTCAATTGGCTTGACCCTAAAAACCACAAAATCCAGATACAACTCAAGTCACTTAACCTATCGCAACTCATTTCCCAACCCACACGGATAAACCTGAAGTCGCATAACCATTCCTTGCTAGACTGGATTCTCTCCTCAAACCCCAGCAGAATCCAATCCTCTGGCATCCTTCCTGATATTTTCAGTGACCATGCAATAGTGTACTGTGTAAGGAAAATTAAACTGCCCCATTCAAGCCCTAAAGTTCTCCTCACTAGAACATTTAAAAACTTTAACCCACAACAGTTTCTGGATGACCTTACCAACTGCCCATGGCACAGAATCGATTTAATTCCCGACCCTGATTCTGCGCTCGACTATTTCCAATCCGAGTTCTTAAAACTCTGCGATACCCATGCTCCACTACGCAAAATAAGGGTACGGGGGGCCCACCTTCCATGGGTTACACCTGACCTTATAGCACTCTACCAGTTCAGGGATGCCTTGTGGAAAAGCTACAAAGTAACTGGCACTACCAAGGATCTCAATCACTACAGATGCCTGCGGAACGTGTGCACAAGGCAAACAAGGTATGCAAAAGCACAATATTACTCTGACAATCTCCACCAAAATACATCAAACCCAGCTAACTTCTGGAAGGTTATCAACCATATATTCCAGCCTCCTAACCATCAACAACCAAGTAATATCACTAAGGGGGATATTACTCTGACAAACCCCACTGACATTGCAAATGCATTCAATGATTACTTTGTGGGGTGTGCCACTAACTTATTAGCGAAACGCAGCACAAACCCCAAACCTGAATCTCATCCTGGGAGTACCCCTATAGTCCCACCCCCTCCCAACACTGCCCACAATTTTCAATTTAGCCCAGTTTCTGAAGAGGAGATTACACAAGCGCTCCTCAAACTAAAACTAAGCAGCCAATGTGGACCCGACTTACTACAATCTAGGTTCCTACGACTTGGTGCCCCAGCCATTGCAAACCAATTGCGTCCATAGTCAACTCTATCCTGTCTGCAGGCCATATCCCTAAGACCTGGAAAACTGCCAGAGTTGTCCCAATCTTCAAAAGTGGGGACAAAAACACTGTCTCAAATTACAGGCCAATCTCACTTCTCCCAATTCTATCCAAAGTTATGGAAAAATGTGTCCACTCCCAATTAAGCGATTTCTACACCAAGACAAATTTCCCTAGCCAATTCCAGTCTGGGTTTCGTCCCAAACACTCCACCGTAACTACCCTGCTAAAAGTTTGCAATGAAATCCAGTGTGGAATGGAATGGGGACAACTCACTGGTGCAGTATTCTTAGATTTTGCAAAGGCTTTTGACACAGTTGATCATGTTATCCTGCTTAACAAACTCCAGAGCTCTGGAATAGGGAAACATGCTTTAAACTGGTTTCAGTCCTACCTATCAGGAAGATCCGAACATGTGTCCATCTCAGGCTCTAACTCCAACCCCCTGGATATCACCTGTGGTGTCCCGCAAGGCTCTGTTCTGGGACCCCTACTCTTCTCAGTGTTCATTAATGATCTTCCCACAGCTTGTAAGGAAGCCTCAATACACATGTATGCAGATGACACAATCCTGTATGCACACAGCCATAGCCTCTCTGACCTTCAACACATACTTCAGTCTGACTTTTTAAGACTCGAAAACTGGATTTCCCAAAACAAACTGTTTTTAAACACTGACAAGACTGTAACAATGGTATTTGGGACCAAGACTAAATTTGTAAAGCTTCCAGTGACTGAGCTCCTGATTAGAACCAACGCTAACACCACCCTAACACCTGTCACTAGTTTTAAATACCTGGGCTTATGGTTTGACCCCCACTTAACATTCGGGATGCACATTGATACCCTGACAACCAAGACCGATGCCAAACTAGGGGTACTTTAAAGGAACAAATCCTCCCTAAGTCTCCTGGTCAGAAAGCGTATTGCACAGCAGATGCTAATGCCAATTATTGACTATGGAGACATAATATATGGCTCGGCTCCTCAAACCCACCTTAGCAAACTTGACACCCTCTACAATTCAATTTGTCGTTTTGTTCTCCAATGCAACTACAACACACATCACTGCGAAATGCTCAAAGAACTAGATTGGTCATCACTAGAGTCTAGGCGCAAAGTTCACCTTTCCTGTCTCACCCTCAAATACTTTCTGGGCAAGCTACCCAGCTACCTGAACAAGCTCCTCACCCTTACCACATGCAGCACCTATCACCTGAGATCAGACTCCAAAAGACTATTCATGGTCCCAAGACTCAACAAAGTATCCGGACGTTCCTCCTTCTCCTTCCGTGCACCCCAAAACTGGAACAACCTACCAGAGACTCTCATATCCACCACCAGCTTAATTTCTTTCAAATCTAAGGCTGTCTCACACTTTAATCTGGTCTGTAACTGTTTCATACGCTCATAATATATATTTTCTTTAACTGTGCACGCAATGTCTTGTATATAATGTATACCTTGTTCATTTATGTAACTGTATTTGTAACCATGTATTATTTTGTTTTACTCTGTGCCCAGGACATACTTGAAAACGAGAGGTAACTCTCAATGTATTACTTCCTGGTAAAATATTTTATAAATAAAATAAATAAATAAATAAATGCATTAAACGATTATTTTGTGGGGTGTGCTATTAACTTATTAGCGAAACGCAACCCAAACCACAAACCTGAATCTCACCCTGGGAGTACCCATATAGCCCCACCCACTCCCAACACTGCCCACAATTTTAATTTTGGCCCAGTTTCAAAAGTGGTGATTACACAAGCGCTCCTCAAATTAAAACTAAGCAGCCAATGTGGACCTGACTTACTACAATCTAAGTTCCTACGACTTGGTGCCCCAGCCATTGCCAAACCAATTGCTTCCATAGTCAACCCTATCCTGTCTGCAGGCCATATCCCTAAGACCTGGAAAACTGCCAGAGTTGTCCCAATCTCCAAAAGTGGGGACAAAAACACTGTCTCAAACTACAAGACAATTTCTCTTCTCCCAATCCTATCCAAAGTCATGGAAAAATGTGTCAATTCTCAATTAAGCGATTACTATACCAAGACAAATTTCCCTAGCCATTTTCAATCTGGATTTCACCCCAAACACTTCACCGTAACTACCCTGCTAAAAGTTTGCAATGAAATCCAGTGTGGAATGGAACGGGGACAACTCACTGGTGCAATATTCCTAGATTTTACAAAGACTTCTGTTCTGGGGCCTCTACTCTTCTCAATGTTCATCAATGATCTTCCCACAGCTTGTCAGGAAGCTTCAATACACATGTATGCAGATGACACAATCCTATATGCACACAGCTATAGCCTTTCTGACCTTGAACGCATACTTCAGTCTGACTTTTTGAGACTCGAAAACTGGATTTCCCAAAACAAAAGTTTTTTTTTAACTTTCTTTTTATTGTTTTTTGTATACATACATGGGAAAAGAAAATAATATCAACATCCGTGTTAGGTAAACAAAAAACTGTTTGGGACATACAACACAAAACGGGTGACGTGATGGGGAAACGACTAGACATCACGACAACACAACCAAGACTACACAGGAGAGTGGGGGAGGGAAAAGTTGGGTTGGGGGGGAAGGGGTCAGGCGATGATTGTCTGTCTGTTCTTCTTCCATCTGCGTCCACCGGCTGACTGCCACCTCTGCGGTACAGCAGATTCATTTCAACTTAGTCTGTACTGCATCTGATTTACTAATTCTACCCGGGGGAACCCTTCGTCCAGTCAGCCCGTCCCGTCCTGCCCCAGGGCCTCCCTCAAAGGAGAACTCACTTGCTTCAATCACAGCCAAATTGTGGCATCATTCACCCCTTGGATGTCTGTCTGGGCCAACCAAGGCATATGTAGAAGCACATGCACACCGCTGGTAGGTGCTGGAGGGGGGTACTTATCTGCCGGTGCGCTGTATCCAGGGAGGTCCAGACATCCCAGAGGTACTTAAGCAAAGGAATGGAAGCAGGCACACGGTCTTTCTAAAGGTGCAGTTTATTGTGCCACCAAAGGTCCAACGTTTCGGCAAATAGATTGCCTTTATCAAGGAGAGGGCTACAGAACATGTTAAACATACCACAATATATACACAAATGGGTACTCACCCCCCCACGATCACTGCTGCCTTGCTCCTGGATGTCAACGCCCCCCATCGTGACGTCAGGCAAGGCAGCCAGACTTTTTGGAATTTATCACCGTAATCATAACTAGGCTCGTTAATTTTTCCATACGGCATATGAACCAAATTCTGTTCCTGATCTTCGCTATTTATGGAATTGCATTCTGATTCCACAATGCTGCGGTCTCGCACCTCATAGCTGTTACAAAATGTGCTATTAATTTGTTCCCCGTGCGCGAAACCTCCTTTGTGGGTTTGCTTAATAGGAACAGCCACGGATCAAGTTTAATTTGGAGGCCCAAAAAAATCCTCTGTAACCAATCTCTAATCTGAATCCAAACAGGTACTATTTTCGGGCAAGACCACAGCATGTGTACCAAGTCCCCCTGTTCCCCGCACCGCCTAGGGCAAGCGGGGAAGAGCCCGGGACGAATTTAGCCAATCTAACTGGGTTGAGATACCAGCGCAACATTACCTTATATGAGTTCTCCTTTAATGTCGTGCAGATGAAGCTACTAGCTGCCGCCCTAAAGATCGCTGTCCAGTCCTCGTCCTCTAATGTGCACTGTAAATCTGATTCCCATTGGACCATAAATCTGGGTTTGTCTGTATCGTCCTTGTCAGCACCGACCACGTCTCTGTATAAAGCAGAAACCAGTCCCCGCGTGTCTGTACCTCTCACGCAGAGCCATTCAAAATTTGTTAACGGTGGTCTCACAGGGTGTATGTTGTAAAATGCCCGGACCTGGAGGTATCTAATAAATTCTGTGTTGGGGATGTCCAAAACAAACTGTTTTTAAACACTGACAAGATTGTAATAATAGTATTTAGGACAAGACTAAATTTTTAAAATTTCCAGTTACAGAGCTCCAAATCAGAACCAACGCTAACACCTAAACCTAAACCATAGTGACTGACAAATATTTTCACACCCTGATGAAATACTGTATCAGTGTACTCTCAATTCTCACAGTGCTGTGCACATCAGATTTACATTTCAAATTCGAGAGGGGATTTTCCAAAGCATTACCGTTAAAACAACAGGCCTCTAAGGGTTGGGGGAGGGGGATGGTGTGATTAGACGCAGGCGTGCTGAGTGTTTGTAGCTCGGCTATGGGCGGATTAAGAACACAATGGCAATATGCAGAAGGTTAACGACCCAGTGGAGAGAGGGGGATGGTAGGCTAGGGTGACTCAGCCGATTGACGCTTGGCTAGGGAGGGATTAAAAACTCTGGAGGTGTTTGTGAAATAGTTAACAGCACTGTAATTTCAAAAGGCAGTTCATCATAATAATTTGATGAATAAACCCCCAAAGACAACCCCCAAATACAGTACATAAAATGCAAGTCACTTTAACTCCCTGTGCCCCATGCACCAAAAATGTTTTGTGGCAGAAGAATTTAATAAATGCTGCAGTATGTATTATTGTGTGTTGATGGTTAGAATTGCAGTGCACTTTAAATGTTACAACATTGTACAGTATTTGTAAATAAATGTTTTTGTACTGACTCCACCAATAAAAGAACATGTTGAATTGCCTCACATTGTTTCCATTTGCTCCTTTGACAGTGTAACAAATGTAGAGGCTTGCTGCACTGTTTTTTAACTGCCTGGTCGCGCAATTGGCGTAGGAACTAGGTCAATTGGCGTGGGAACATCTGTTCTAGGGCACCTAGAAATAAAATTCATTTTGCCCCTAGATGTTAGGAACCCCCTCACTTGACCCCAACAGGGTCCGAGCAGTAATGGCGGCGAGAAAGGGTCACGCTGGCGAGGAGGGTCCTACCATTGACCAACTGTCTTTTGGTACCTCCGGTTCCGGGGGTCGTGCAAGGCTGATATTTTGCCACTATGGCAAGGGTCCTCCCGCATGAGGACCAGGTAAATTTCAACCCGCTCAGACCCACAGAATGGGTTATTTTACATTATATTTGCGCAATTGGCGTGGGAACTACTTAGGGCCGCGGTCAAGTTCACGGGCAATTGGTGTGGGAACTGCTGTTCTAGGGCACCTAGAAATAAAATTATTTTTTCCAATAGATGTTAGGCACTGTATACCACTGTACAGTATACTGTAGAAGACACATAATGACACGATACTGAACATGTAGAATAAATGCATAGTTTTATTTATTCGGGTTTATTACACAGTATACTGTACGGCCAGAAAACATCAGCATACAGTACAATATTATCCATCGAAATCCCCCCATTAGCCGTTTTCTTTTCTGATGAAAAACAAAAAGAAAGTTTTAATGTACAATAATGGTCAGCCCCCTAAAGAAGTACCCAGCCAGCCCCAGCAAAATAAAACGGCAACAAGACAGTACTCACCATAGAATTAAAATTCATTTTCCCCCAGATGTTAGGAACCCCCTCACTACACCCCAACAGGGTCCGAGCATGTACAGTACAGTACTGTACTTTAAAATAAATTAAATATGCAATTTTACTCTTACTGCGCGCACACGCACAGACTGTGTACTGTAGGTTGAACCGCGAAGGTATTAGACTTCAGAGACAACAGCTCGCAAACGCCCCTATGCTTTTTTACACGGCATTGCAGTATTGTAGCCAGCGGGAATAAAATGCTTAAATCACAGCCTCGAAAATAACGCTATACACCCCGGGAGAAAACGACACAAAACCACACATCACCGGGATCTTCTGAAATTCGCGGAGCTAGCCAAGTAAGAATAAAGTTGGTCGCCACTGTATATTACACACACACTTACTTAGAAAAGTATACCAGAGTATACTCTGTATACCAGAAAAGGCAGCAGTTTATGAGAAATGGGAGCATTTCATGAACAGCTCCTGCCGTTTTGGATATTGTGGCTGTGTGAAGCATGGTGTGACATCATGGCGCCGCCCACCCGTCGCTCATAGCACAGACAAGTACACATAAAAAGTGTGCTTCTCGTGCATGAGCATTCGCGGCCGTGCACGCGCCCGCGCGCACCATCTATAAAACGGCCCTAACTCTCAATGTATTACTTCCTGGTAATATAAAAATTATAAATAAAATAAATAAATAAATTGTGCAATAGAGGGTGCAATAATGTCTGCTTTATCAGTATTTTGACTTCCAGCAATAATTAGACAAAATTTTTTGAAAACATTCTGTATGCTACTACAGTAATTAGCTGACTATAGCCTGTGATTTTGTGGGTGCGGAAGGCTCTTATTCAACCACTGACCTTCCTTGTTTGGCATACCACATCTAAAGGTTTACGAGTTTGTAAAACACAGAAAAAATATCCAATTATCTAAAATTGTTTTTGTTAAATTGTTTTGTTTGCTTATCAAGATCGAAAGATTAAACATCTGTGAAAAGTATTGCATGTTATGCAAATGACTGTACCTCATCAATGTGTACTGTATAAAGGTTAAACACGAAAATGAATAATGATGGCTTTGGTGAATGTTAACGCTAATAACCTTGTGCCTAAAACATCTAAAAATGAGAAACAGCGCTCAAGTAAAATTAAATGAAATTGATACAATAAAGATGCAAATATACGAATCACATTTTGGCTAAGAATAAGAGGATGTTAATTTGCACTTTGATATGTTTTTGTTAATAGAAATGTTGTAATATATATATACACACACCTGTATTTCTTTTAAAGTATAACTGTGTACACTGGCTGTTGCTGTATAAATAAAATAATGAGTGCATGTAATAATCTGACACTCTATAACATTTAACATGACATACAGTAAATCTAATGTAGAAATCAGAACATGGAGTTCCTAAAGCAATGCTCAAAAAATAGACCCCAAAAGTATCCATACAAAACGTGTATATGTAGCCTAGAGAGATAAATGTTCATAAATATTGGATACAATGTTATAGACGATGAACTCGGGAGTAAAAATAAGATAATAACAAGTCACATGTGCTCCGAAGTGGAGGAGAGGCAGAACCCTGTTTAATACTCAAAGGGAAAGTCTGTACACCCCAAGAGAGGAGTACCAGACCCCTTGGTGAGCCTAGGCAATCTCTTCCCTGGAGCTAGACTATGAATTATTAATGCAATCCATCAAAGTTCTTGTGTGAATAAAGTACTCACAATTGGGTGATGATGGTATCCCGAGACATTAACACACAGAAACTTTGACAAAGCACACGCATACGCGAAACACCTCAGAAGTTCCTTTAGTCAGTTTCTGTGTGTTAGTATGTCCATGTCGCTGAGGATTCAATAAAGTTTTTTTTATTTGCTAAGCGTTTTAGACTCTGTCAGTGTTTTTTGACTTGACACGCAGTGTATCACCTTATGTTCCTCCATGAGAAGTCACTTCCTCCTACAGTAAATCACAAGATTATATTAAAGAGGCTATGGCATTTAAAATGCAATACAAGTTTATTACAATGCACTCATTTGCTAATTTTACTGTAAAAATCCTGACCACATCTTCTTCACAACATGTTTTCTGCAATGCATTTTTAGGATCCATACCATGTCTACAAAGTGCCGCAAGATGCGTTCCAAATGCTTAGTAAATACATCAGTAGTTGGAAGTCCTCTTTGCCACAATACTGTATGCACATACTGTAGTATATAAATGTAAGACAGATATTGCTTTAATTGCTATAATATATATATATATGTAACACAGAGGGAAGCCTCTGCTCAGCTAATAGAGTATACGTAATAATAACGTATTAGAGGGGGGCTCCAGGAAAGGTGCACTTAGAACATTAACAACAGAGAAAGAAATCCCTTTTTTGAGCAATCAACCTCTACTAATTATATAGTAATGTAAAGTTTTAATAATCAATTTACAATTAAAAGAGAGAAAAACATACAAAATATACTAATTAAAACCTAAAGGTTGCTAGGTACCGGACTGGGTCCTGAATAGGGTCCCTATGATTGAGACATATCTCTAAATCGCTGAGCTATGCCCGTTATTCTATTAATGGTGAAACTCAGTTATATATATTAGCTGTATGCTTGTAAGGATTCCGCTCCTGGGTTTGGCTGGAACTCATCCTTACAGAGCTATTCTGGTTCCAGACAAGCCCTCCCTAAACCTGCAATCAGGTATCACCTGCCTCCTGCTCTCTCCTGTGCATTTCTGGCCTGATTGGCTTCTTGTGCTATTTAGCAGCTGCCTTTCTTCCAGGAAGTTGCTGAATATAGACTTTGCAATCCCAGTTGCAACTAACTGTGCTTGTCATGGATGCTCTGTTTGGCCTGCTAAGCCGCCTTGTGCCTTGCCTCCTGCTCCTAGTCAAACAAAAATGATGAATCAGACTGCTCTCCTTAATGAAGGTCCCAGTAGAAACAGGTGCAAATTTCATACAGTTATTGCCACTGTTATTATGTATGATACTAAGATCAATTAATGTCTGTAGCTCTTTGAGGACCATAAACACACTAATAAATTGTGAATAGTTACTTGTACTGATTATGGGTTCCTCTGACTCCATTAAGAGGACTATCTATGTTTTTAAATTTTGAGTGTTTAATAATTGGATGTATTAAAGTTTTATTATTTTCATTTTAACCCTCTCCTTCTGACCTAATATACCATGTAGCAGAACAATATAGGTTATTATGCCACATACTAAACATATACTATATACGAGGCCAGCGGTGCGCAAACTGGGGGGCGCGCCCCCTTGAGGGGGGCGCAAGATTATGTAGGGGGGGTGCGGGCTGCTTGCAGGGAAACCTGGGGGTGGGCAGAGCTGTGCATGGGCGGCCAGAAGCTCCGTGCTGCTTCTACAGTATGTGTCTGTGTCTTGCAGAGGCTGCGGGGCTTCTCTCTGCACACAGACAGCCCCTCCTTCTCTTCCTGTCTGCTTCCCGCACCAGTTTTCAGCAGCATGGAGGGTTGGGGGATCAGAGCATATTTCCCCCCAAGGTGAAATTGTGTGTGTGTGTGAGGGGGGGATTGAGTGTGTGTGTGGGGGGGATTGAGTGTGTGTGTGGGGGGGATTGAGTGTGTGTGGGGGGAGGATTGAGTGTGTGTTTGTGGGGGGGGATATTGTGTGTGTGTGGGAGGGGATTGAGAATGTGTGTGTGTAGGGGGGGATTGAGTGTGTGTGTGTGTGTGTGTGTGTGTGTGTGTGTGTGTGTGTGTGTGTGTGTGTGTGTGTGTGTGTGTGTGTGTGTGTGTGTGTGTGTGTGTGTGTGTGTGTGTGTGTGTGTGTGTGTGTGTGTGTGTGTGTGTGTGGGGGGTTGAGTGTGTGTGTGGGGGGGGGATTGAGTGTGTGTGTGGGGGGGGGATTGAGTGTGTGTGTGTGGGGGGGGGGATTGAGTGTGTGGGGGGATTGAGTGTGTGGGGGGGGGATTGAGTGTGTGTGTGCAGGGGGGATTGAGTGTGTGTGTGTGTGGGGGGGGAGATTGAGTATGTGTGTGTGGGGAGGGGATTGAGTGTGTGTGTGTGTGGGGGGGGGGGGGAATTGTGTGTGTGTTGGGGGGGGGAATGTGTGTGTGGGGGGGGATTGTGTGTGTGTGGGGGTGAGGATTGTGTGTGTGGGGGTGGGGATTGTGTGTGTGTGTGGGGAGGGGGATTGAGTGTGTGTGTGGGGGGATTGTGTGTGTGTGTGTGGGGGGGGGAGTTGAGTGTGTGTGTGTGTGGGGGGGGGATTGAGGGTGTGTGTGTATGTGTGTGGGGATTGTGTGTGTGTGGGTATTGTGTGTGTGTGTGTGGGGGGGATTGACTGTGTGTGTGGGGATTGAGTGTTTGTGTGGGGGGGGGATTGAGTGTGTGTGTGGGGGGGGGGATTGAGTGTGTGTGTGTGGGGGGGGGATTGAGTGTGTGGGGGGGATTGAGTGTGTGTGGGGGGGATTGAGTGTGTGTGTGCAGGGGGGATTGAGTGTGTGTATGTGGGGGGGGGATTGAGTATGTGTGTGTGGGGAGGGGATTGAGTGTGTGTGTGTGTGTGGGGGGGGAATTGTGTGTGTGTTGGGGGGGGGATTGTGTGTGTGGGGGGGGATTGTGTGTGGGGGGGGATTGTGTGTGTTTGGGGGTGAGGATTGTGTGTGTGGGGGTGGGGATTGTGTGTGTGTGGGGGGGGGATTGAGTGTGTGTGTGGGGGGATTGTGTGTGTGTGTGTGGGGGGGGTTGAGTGTGTGTGTGTGTGGGGGGGGATTGAAGGTGTGTGTGTATGTGTGTGGGGATTGTGTGTGTGTGGGTATTGTGTGTGTGTGGGGGGGGGGGATTGACTGTGTGTGTGGGGATTGAGTGTGTGTGTTTGGGGGGGGGATTGTGTGTATGTATGTGGTGAGTGTGTGTGTATGTGGTGATTGAGAGAGTGTGTGTTGTAATGCAGTGGTTTGTAAACTGGGGGGGCAAGATTATTTAGTGGGGGCGCAGGCGGCATGCAGCAAAAACTGGGTGCGCGGGCCGGCAGACGCTGTACGCGGGAGGACGAAAAAGCTGTGCGCGAGGGGCGGCCAAGAAGATGTGCATGGGCGGGCAGCCAAAGATTTGTGCGGGTGGCTGAACAGGATAGTGCAGGTGGCAGCCACGTGATGGTGTGTGTGTGTGCACGCGCAGGAGCTTCAGAGGTACGGGGAGGAGCATGCCCGAGCACGGTGAAGTCAAACGCCCCTCCCGGTGTCTGCCCTGCAATAGCGCTGTGGTCCTGCTCTCCTCCGCTGGCAACCTGCTTCGCTGTGATCCTCTGCAAGTGAAAGGGTAGGCTGCCACTATATCAATCATAATATGAATGTACAGAAATAATAAAAAAAAAGTGAAAACACAACATTGAAAACAGAAAAAAAAAAAAAATAATGTAGGTAGGAGTGTGGATGACAATGGGGATAGCCAGCCAAAGAGCAGGGAGGGGAAGGTAGAAACAAAAAGGGGGGAGAGAGGGAGGTAGCAAAGAGGTGGATGAATGCCCCCCAAAAGTATTGCCTTTGTGCACGTACGATGTCCCAAGCTTGGCGCTTGGGGAGACGAAACAAAATTGACTTTGAAGTGCGCTCAGCAGCAGTCAATGCACACACACAGCCACACACAAACACACATAAATAGCACCGATCCACGCTTGCAAAATTATGCAGGACACCCTGCGCTCATGCTTGGAGAGTTGGTGATGTCACCGCTCTCAGCGGCAGCGTGGACACAGCCTAATTTTGCAAGAGCGAGCTGTTGAAATATGTAAGCATTTAGACATATTTGGATTTATATTGTATACCGTTTAATAAAGGTTTTTTTTTTTTTTCCATGTGATTTTGATTACATCAGGCAGGGGGGGCCCGAGAAATTTTATGGATGAAAAGGGGGGCTCGGCATAAAAAGTTTGCTCACCCCTGTACTAGGCAATGAGTGCAATAACGGGGGTGCTTTTTTGACCCTACTTCTTGGGGTCATTTGATTCAATTGCTCCTGCTCCTAGTCCCCTGCTTCCCAAGGCCTTCTTGCATAGTAGTCCCGGCGCTGCTTTCCTTGTTCCTGGCAGACTTCGCCTTTGACGCGCTGAAGCGGCTATGCTGGTTTCCCCAGTGTTTCCTTTGGCGTGTCTGCACCCCTGGTTCCTGTGGCCTTCACCCATCTCTGTTCCTGTTCCCTTCTTCCAGAAACCTTGGTACGCTGAAGAGGCTTCACTGAACTTTTCCTGCCTTCCAGTGCTGAAGCATTGGATTCCCAGCACTGGGGCTTCTGGTTCCTGCTTCCTCCAAGTGGAGATTTTTCCTGTGCTGAAGTCCCTGTACTGAAGCTTCATGTTCCTGTGACTCCTATCTTTTCCCTGTCGCGCTGCAGCACCTATGCTGAAGCGCCTTCGCTGAAGTTTTCCCATTGCCGATATTTGCTTGTACCTCAACCCTGCTCCCGTGCCACCTACCTTGACCCCGGCTTGCTTACGGACTATGCTGCTTTCTCCTATCCTGACCTTGGCTACGTACGACTACGGACTACTCAACCCGGACCCGGCTTCGTGGTCTAAGGTCGGTGTTCTCACATCCCCACCTCAGCCCCGCGGTCTGACCCTGGTTTGTGGCGAGCATGACTGTTACAATGCTCTGTACATTGTATATAGTACAGTATCCTACACTTCAAGTGTAAGTCAATGCTAGGTAACTATACTGGCAAACAAGCACGATAGTGCAAACAAAAAGGGCAAAAGAAAACTTGGAAGATAGAGACTAATGTCTCATATATATATATACGCCCCAAGTAGGGTGTGTAAAACATTTGTGCAATAAGATAGGGCTACCTACAATTCGCCAGGTGGTATTGCATGGGGATAGGTACCGTAAATATCATATGATGTAATGTTATATATTACTCCCATTCTTAGCCAAATCGGATGTAAATGTATGCTGCTACAGTGTCTCTGAATATCTCCTCAAAAATCATCCAGGAGCCAGGCAGCGCTACCCACTTCTGTTGCTTTGTCGGGATGGTGGCTACCCTTTACAGTCTCTCCTGGCATGTCCCAGGCTCCGGCCTCACCGTCCTCCCTTCCCGCCCATAGCGGAGATTGGCAACAACAGCAGCAATAAATGGCGACCGAAGAAGAAGGGCCTCTATTCCTCCCTCTCTCCTTGGATGCTTTTCCAACATCTTGAATTGCAGAGCCTCCTTGTCTTTTTCCTCTCCTCTCCGTGCGCCGCTTCCTCCGTCCCGGCCACCCACTACGCTGGACTCCTCCATTACCGATTCTTCCGTCTCTGTCGGCCGTTGCATCCCTTTAAGACACCACTGAACTCTCTGTGTGTACTGAAAAAAAGGACTGGAACAAACTTGAGGCATTGAGTTACAAAACTTGAGTTGCCATTCAGTATTGCCTCTTTAATTCATGGGGAGTGCTAGTCAATGGACAGCTACCCCTTTAAGGGCTTAATTTGTCTTAATTGGCAAGTTTTTCTTGGTGGCCATGTGAAGATCCCCTAATTTCGTGCCAGGCTGGTTCCAGGGAGATTTCCCCTTCTGATCCTTGGTGAGAGATTGACCCTGTGAGCTCTAAATTTTTTAAGGAAATCTTCTCACACAGCCAGTTCTTTTAGGACATTAGCTTTGCCAACCTTTATCTCCAGAAGCCCAAATGGGAAAATCCAGCTGTACCTCAGCCCCTTCTCCTGTAGTATTTTTGTACTGTGCTGTAGCTTACGACACCTGCTGAGGGTTGTGGGGGAAAGATCCGGGAAAACGTGGAATTTTATTTTCTCAAAGGAGAGGTTGTTCATACTCTGTGTGATTCTACATAGTTCTTCTTTGATTTTAAAAGAATGAAAATGCAGAATAATGTCCCTTGGGGGGTCTTCCAGTTGCAGCCTGATCCTTAAGGACATATGGCACCTATCAAGTACAATTTCAGCTTCAGTTTTTCCTGGCATCATGGCGTTCAGCCATCTTGAAACAAAATCTTCAACTTCCACAATTGTCTCCGGGACCTCCCGGATTCTATTGTCGTTTCTGCGGTCTCTGTTTTCTGAGTCCTCCTGCCACTCCATTAATTCCGCTACCTGTCCCTTCAGGTAAATGGTTGTTTTAATGTTTTTATTGAGGGCTTTAATTGTGGTCTAGTTTATTTCCTAACTCATCCGTTCTGCCTCCTGTAATGGCAATATATTTCCTCATTTCTCTCATCTCCTCCTGGAACATATTTCTGAGGTCGCCAATGATTCTTTCTACAGTATATCTGATTTAACAACCATATTCTTTAGTATTGCTAGGTTTCCCTCCTCCTCTGACTCGCTCTCAGTGTCGGATCCTCCGTTATCAGCCGTGACAGAAATTTCTGATGTTGGTGCCGTTTCAATTTTTTTAAAGTAACTTGCTAAATCCAGGAATATCTTCTTAGCCTGCACCCTCGTAGTCATCCTTGGGTTTCCTGTACTTAACATACCAGATATAATGTGGTTCGAGTATTTTTAGTGGTAACATTCTCTCTATTGATGTACAGTGGCGACACACTTTATTCTCGCTCGGCTAGTCCCGCGAATTCGGGTATACCCGGGTGTATTCAGGTTTCTGATCGTTTTCTGCCAGAGTGCATTGCGTTATTTTCCCGGCAGGGATTTAAGCATTTTATTCCGGCTGCCTGCAATACTGCAATGCCGTGTAAAAACACATGGGGGCGCTTGCAAGCTGTTCTCTTTGAAGCCGTCCCCTATAATGAATTGTAATGCAGTATATATACTGTATATATATATATACTGTATAACAACAGCCCCTATAACCCCTAACATACAGTACTGTACACAAACAGTACTGTATATGCACATACATAAATAATACTACTGTATGGGCGGTGGGGGCGAGATGTGTTTGCAGCAGAGAGAGATCCAATGCTCTCTCTCTGCGCAAACATCGGCACATTAAAAATTATTTTAAATACATTTTTATTGATAGTGTACATGTGCAGGGGGTCTCCGGAGCTGAACCGCACTGGTTTCAGGTCGGGGGACCCCCTGCTCCCCGAGATACAGCCCCCTTTATGAGGTGCCGGTATCCCTCTGCTTGGTTTAAAGGTCCCGATCACGTGATCGCGGCTGTAAACCAAGCAGAGCAGAGGGATACCGGCACCCCCTAAAGGGGCCTGTATCTCGGGGAGCAGGGGGTCCCCAGACCTGAAACCAGTGCGGTTCTGATCCGGAGACCCTCTGCACATGTACAGTATAAATAAAACACATATATAAATAAACACTCGTTCTTTACCTTAGCGGCTATGCGCTATGGTAAAGAAGCAGCATTTCTGTATTTTAATAATATTGTACAGTGAGCAGGGGGTTCCCTGAGCCAGAAATTAATGCTCAAGGACACCCCCTGCTCCTGCTCAATATTATTAAAAATACAGAAATGCTGCTTCATTACCATAGCGGATAGCCGCTAAGGCAATGAAGGGGTTAACCCACCGTGCCCGCTTTATTGTGGGTAGTGGGGATGGGTGAGGGGGTATTTGACCCTTGGTGTGAGTTTAGGACTTGCGGGGGGGTTGCGGGTGCACTTAACCCCTTCACGACCGTAGCAGTTAATACCGCTACGGTCATGAAGGGGTTAAGCCCTCCCGCTACCCCCCTGCAAGCCCTAAACAAGCACCGTTGGGGCTAATACCCCATTCACCCACCCCCGCTACCCACAATAAAAAAAAACTCACACACAGCAGCCGCCAAAAAAAAAAAAAAAAAATCTAAATAAATAAATGACAATAAATACATTTGAAATACATTTTTATTGATAGTGTAGATGTGCAGGGGGTCTCTGGAGCTGAACCGCACTGGTTTCAGGTCAGGGGACCCCCTGCTCCCCGAGATACAGCCCCCTTTATGAGGTGCCGGTATCCCTCTGCTTGGTTTTAAGGTCCCGATCACGTGATCGTGGCCTGTAAACCAAGCAGAGCAGAGGGATACCGGCACACCCTAAAGGTGGCCTGTATCTCGGGGAGCAGGGGGTCTCCAGACCTGAAACCAACGCGGTTCTGCTCCGGAGACCCTCTGCACATGTACAGTATAAATAAAACACATATATAAATAAACACTCGTTCTTTACCTTAGCGGCTATGCGCTATGGTAAAGAAGCAGCATTTCTGTATTTTTAATAATATTGTACAGTGAGCAGGGGGTTCCCTGAGCAAGAAATCTAAACTCAGGGGACCCCCTGCTCCTGCTCAATATTATTAAAAATACAGAAATGCTGCTTCATTACCATAGCGGATAGCCGCTAAGGCAATGAAGGGGTTAACCCACCGTGCCCGCTTTATTGTTGGTAGTGGGGATGGGTGAGGGGGGTATTTGGCCCTTGGTGTGAGTTTAGGACTTGCGGGGGTGTTGCGGGTGCACTTAACCCCTTCACGACCGTAGCAGTTAATACCGCTACGGTCATGAAGGGGTTAAGCCCTCCCGCTACCCCCCCCGCAAGCCCTAAACAAGCACCGTTGGGGCTAATACCCCATTCACCCACCCCCGCTACCCACAATAAAAAAAAACTCACACACAGCAGCCGCCAAAAAATAAATAAATAAATCTAAATAAATAAATAAATAAATGACAATAAATACATTTGAAATACATTTTTATTGATAGTGTAGATGTGCAGGGGGTCTCTGGAGCTTTTAAACTTCCCTGCCTTCACTGTAATCTATTTAAAACCCCCTCCCCTATTCTCTCCTATTGTGTGCGTTAAGCTTCCCTGCAATCTATGTAAAAAAAAACCTCCCCCTATTGTGTGTTAAATCTCCCTGGCCTGTGTTTCAAGTGAACAGCAATTTGAAAACATCAACACACAATAATACATACAGTACAGTACGGTATGATTATTTATTTATAATACAGTATACAGCTCTGTACTGTATATGCAGTATACAGTATACTGTACTGTATTTGGGGCTTGTCTTTTTGGGTTTATTCATGCAATTATTAGGGTGACCTGCCTGCCTTTGGAAATACTGTGACAGTACAGTCCCAGCTATTTCAGCCACCCCATCCCCTCCCTTAGAGTTTTAAATCCTTCCCTGGCCAAGCGTCAATGGGCTGGCTCATTCAACCCTAATCTAATCATTGTGTTGTTAATCTGCCCCTGGGCGGGCTACTGTAACAAGATTCAGCAGGAGGCCAGCGTCTGATCCCGCCACCCCCCTCCAACAACCCAACACTTAGAGGCCTGAGGCCTGCCTGCTTTGTAAAAAGATTCAGCAGGAGGTCATGAAGGGGTTAAGCCCTCCCCTACAGTATTCTCTCTTTTAAACATCCCTGCCTTCAATGTAATCTATGTAAAAACCCCTCCCCTATTCTCTCCTATTGTGTGCGTTAAGCTTCCCTGCAATCTATGTAAAAAAAACCTCCCCCTATTGTGTGTTAAATCTCCCTGGCCTGTGTTTCTGAGTGCAGTGTACTGTATGTAAATGTGGGGAGGGGGAAGGGGTTTATAAATGTGAGTTTATAAATAAAATAAAGAATATTATTTCTAGGGGCCCTAGAACAGAAGTTCTCACGCCAATTGCGCGCTCATTGCTCTTTTTTTACAATGTTGCTGGTCTTGCGGCTTTGCAGTCTAGCAGCAAAAAGCAGTTTGTAGTACTGAGTGTGAGATAAATTAACCAGTTCTTTTATTGCTGAAGTCGCCACAAAAAACTTTTATTTACAAATACAGTACAATACAATGGTGAATCATTTCAAGTGAACAGCAATTTGAAAACATCAACACACAATAATACATACAGTACAGTACTGTATGATTATTTATTTATAATACAGTATACAGCTCTGTACTGTATATGCAGTATACAGTATACTGTACTGTATTTGGGGCTTGTCTTTGGGGGTTTATTCATGCAATTATTAGGGTGACCTGCCTGCCTTTGGAAATACTGTGACAGTACAGTCCCAGCTATTTCAGCCACCCCATCCCCTCCCTTAGAGTTTTAAATCCTTCCCTGGCCAAGCGTCAATGGGCTGGCTCATTCAACCCTAATCTAATCCTTGTGTTGTTAATCTGCCCCTGGGCGGGCTACTGTAACAAGATTCAGCAGGAGGCCAGCGTCTGATCCCGCCATCCCCTCCAACAACCAAACACTTAGAGGCCTGAGGCCTGCCTGCTTTGGAAAAAGATTCACTTCTTCTAAATTAAATACAGTACATTCTCTAATACCTTTGGAATAAAAATATACAGTATATACAGTAATGTGAAATAATCCGTTCTGTGGGTCTGAGCGGGTTGAAAGTCACCACGTCCTCATACAGTACATTCTCGAATACCTTTAGAATAAAAATATATAAATATACAGTATAAATATTGTACAGTATAATGTTAAATAACCCGTCCTGTTCTTTTTTCCTTCATAACAGTATCCTCATTGTGTCTGCGGTACAGTAGTTCATTGAGAGAGGAGAGGTTTTGTGTACATCATTACTGCTGTTTATATACTGTACATTTGACTGCACAAGCAGATTTGACGGGACACAACGCCCCCCTCCCCCTTGGGCACCCTTTTTCCTGGAACGACAAGAAAACAAAAACTTAGTTCAGTTACTGTACTGCAGAGTACTGTATGTGCATACTGTACTATATTATGGCAGAACTACTGTAGGTGGCTGGTGCAGCTTTCTCTGTAAAGAAAAAAATGGAGAAGTTAGTAGGCAGTTACTGTAGTACTGTCAAACTACTGTATACTGGAACTACTGTATACTCTGACTAGTACTGTACTGTAACCGCTGGTGCCATGGCTATGTACTGTAACCTTATGGCTGCTGCTGCTGTCTCTGAAAAGAAAAAATCTGTGCCATACTTACCTGTATCATACTGTGCTTACAATACTACAGCACACTACTACTTTCCTGATGCTTGCCCATTGCGCGCGATGACAATGGGCAACACTGTGGCAATATGGTCTATATATTTATTGCATCGTTCCACGGTGAGTACATCATTCCAAAAACTCAGTATGGCTTTGAACAACTCGTCCTTTTTGGAGGGTTTCGCCACTTTACGGATATGTTCCTTCAGCTGATGCCAGACCATTTCGATCGGATTGAAGTCTGGCGATCTGTGATTGGAAAGAAAGGACAATTGGTTTAAGAGCTAAAAACAGTGAGGAACAAAAATGGGACACGGTCTACTGCACTTACTCCGCTGGCGTCTTCACCCAGTTGATGCCGCGCTCAAGGATATGCGCCGTCGACGCGGTGTGCTTGGGATCGTTGTCCTGGTAGAAGCGGTGACCATTGGGAAAGTCGCGTCTGATGTATCGCACTATCGCGGGCACAATGTTGTCTTGGAAGAAAGCTTTATTCATGATTCCTATAGCAAGAAAAGAAAAGTGCTCAATAGTACAGTACAGTGCATACGGTAAGGCAACACTAGTCAAGTACAGTGCATTAGGCGGCATTATATTTGAGAAATTGTACCTTCAAAGATGACAATGCCTCCCGGTCCACGCCTAGAGATGGCACCCCACACATGCAGCTTCACTGGGTGTTTTGGCCGCGGCTTCAAAGATATGCGGCCTTTTTTGTAGAACGCAAATCTTGCAAATCTCTCCAGCGACACAGTAGACTCATCAGTGAAGATGCAATCCTGGAAAGTCTCACCGCTGTCGATCCATGCCTGGGCCTGGAGCACTCTTTTGATTTTGTTTGCGTCCCGTATCATGGGGTACGCTCTGTAATGACAATGAATAAAAATTTTTGCGTCACAGCGCAGTACAGTTTGCAAAACAACACTTTTACTTTACAGTACCTCCTGTACTGTCCAGTACTAACCTCACACGCCCATATTTCCATCCAATTATGCGTCTCATCTTCTTTATGCTGCTCTCGGATACAGTCAGATTGTGCTTTTCCTGCAGAGTGTTTTTAACCCTTAATGCACTCCTCTCATCATTCTCCTCACTTATTCTGTCCACCAGAAGAGTAGTCTCCCTACAATGCAAAGAAATTATATTGTTTTATTAATATGCAGCAATATAAAATGTATACTGTATACTATACATGTAATGTTATAATATACAGTAAATATAAATATACAAAAAATGTATACTGCTGTACTATAAATATAAATAGACAAAATATACAGTACTGTATACAGTACTGTTGTAATATAAATATACTGTACTATATAAATATACTGTTGTTATATCATAATAAATACACATCATATACGGTACTGTATATTCCATTGTAAGATGAATTGCAATATACCAAAAGTGTATACTGCTGCACAAAAAATACTGCTGCGGCTGAGTTTATTCGAGCATTTGCCCGTTCTCGGCCGCAGCAGTAACCTGGCGCGCGCCGGAGGGTGCCGGGCACGCGCCGAAGCAGCGGAGGAGCGCCCTCCGATCGGGGCTTTCTTCCTCCCGCTGCCGGGTCCGCCGGGTCCCCCGGAACCCCCTGCCGCCGTCCCCCACATCGCGGGACACCAGGGCTCGCTCGGGGAGCCCTGGACGCGCGTGCAGGGGGCGCAGGCACCCGATGACGCGTGACCGCGCATCGGTGATGCGCGGGACGCTGAGGGAGTGCGGCTAGCACGCCGGGGCATCCCCCGGCTTGCGGTGCTAGCCGTGCTTCAATAAAACGTGTTGCCAGTGTATAAATTGACCACAAATACAGTATAAACTGTTGTAATATAAATATACTACAGATAAAAACACAGTTTAGGTAGCGCTAACTATATGGATAATCAATCCCTGAATTAGGGGGCTGCCTATATACTAAAACTGACCCCCTGGTCAGATAACAAGAAAAGGAAAAAAAGATTAGTATTAAAAAAGGCGCCAACAAGAAAGGATATAATCACCACCAGGAGGAGACCGATGAGGATTCCAGGTGATAAAGATGTGCTTAAAAGAAAAATAAAAAAACACAAAACATAGTGTAATACTGTTATAACAAACAACATATAATAATACTAATTATATATCAGCTGAGATCAAGGGTGAATTGAAAATAACAACATTTAATAAAATAATTAAAACACTGGACATACAAAACATATACAAATGAAAATTACAATGAGTAACAATTAAGGACAATTAATATGGGACCATGTAACAGCTGCACTAGGTGGAGTGCCCACTCACCGGACGAAAGATATATACAAGCAGTGGATATATCTGAGAGTATCCCCTCTCTCTTTCCAGCTACCACTGCTACCGCATAGGGATCAGGGCCAGGGAGATGGTTGCAGCACGCCAGACTGTGTGTGGCTCTCTGGGTCCTCGTTTGCCTCGCAGCTTGGCAGGTTTAACACAGTGGATTTGTGCAGCTCCCACCGCTGTTGCGCCGAGTTTTGGGCCAAAAGGAACAGCTGTGCACGCTAGGCAGCGTGAGCCTCCCTCCACACTGGCGTTCTCTCCTCGCGGTAGTTGGTGCTTTCCAAACAGCAGATTCGAGCGGATTAGATGATTATCAACAGCAGATTCGTCACGGATCTTTGTAGGCAATTCCAATGCACTGATTCAGGTCCCCTCGAATTAACCCTACGCGTTTCGAGAGCGAGCTGCTCTCTTCCTCAGGGGTTCTAGCGATATGTCCCACAATGTCCTCTTATATAGGTGTCCAAATAAGTCCAATTAACACCCTAATTTAATTATTGCACATGCGCAGTCAGCAGTGTGTGGAAATCAATGTCCCTTTACTCACACATGCGCAGTGGTTCTCAATAGTGAAAAGACAAATATAAACATGTTAAAAATAACGATCTCAGCTGTATATATATATATAAACATATTGTGATGTGTGCATGATGAATCATAGCACTAAATTGGTCATAATAAATAAAAATATAAACCAAACTGTGAAATGTGTATTTGTGTAATATATTATAGTGAGTGCTGTGTGAATGATAGCACTGAAATCAGTGCTGTGAAGAAAACTTAACTGTGAAATAATGTGTGTATAGAACATGTGTAATGTACTATATCTAAATTTATAATTTGAATAATAATCTTCTATACAATTTGTGATTAAAAAATGTGTGTTAATAAACAATGAATTATATATTGTATAATATTTGTGTGAAAATATAGTGTATAGTGATTTACAATTATATAGCAAAGAAATAAATATATGTATATAATGTATATAAACCCCAAATTAAAAATTGTATAAGATTTTTTAATTTATCAGTAAATATATGTGCTTATAAAGTGACAATGTGTATTACCAATATAATGTGAAGACATAATGTTTCTACCAATATTTTACATAATTATAAATTAAAAATTACACCAATTAATAAAAATTACACTAATTAATAAAAAATGTATGCAGTACAATATTTATACATTAATATTAACCATCTTTATGCTAATTGTATGCAATACAATATTTGTACATTAATTTTTATCATCTTTATTACACCCTTCAATGTAAGAATCAAGAATACAAACAGAATGGACAATCTACTATTTGAATTAATTAACCAAAAAAGATTTCAAATCGAAGTCAACGTTGAGGCCAAGTGGGGATAGGGTCTTTAGCTCGTAAATCCAATAAGACTCTCGTCTCCCCAATTGGCCTACAGCGTTTCCTCCTCTCCAGGGTGGGGTGACAGTCTCAATTGCCGTACATTTCAAACCGGTGGGATCTTGGTTGTGCACTTGTTGGAAATGATGAGATACGTTGTGCGTTATTAACCCTCTCCTGATGTTATATATATGTTCATATATGCGTCTTTGGACGGGTCTGGTAGTCATACCCACATATTGCAGACCACACGAACACTCCAAGAGATATATTACAAATGAACTTTTACAGGTGATGTGTTGCTGAATAATATAATTTTTGGATGTCTTATTAGATGTGTATTGGGATGTTTTAGTACTATATTTGCACGCAGTGCACCTATTGCATGGGAAGTAACCTTTATTTGTGACATTATTACGTAACTTTGGTTCTAAAGATGGGCAGCTGGGGGCTAATTTGCGTCCGATGTTTGGAGCTCTAGTAAATACTATCTGAGGATGTTCTGGCAATATCCCTTCAAGTTCTTTATCTTTTTTGAGGATGGGCCAATATTTTTTGAATATTTTCCTTATACTTGGTGCCATCTGATTGTATTGTGTTATAAAACTAATATTAGCATTTTTATTTTTATCTTTGTTCTTATACTGTAAAAGATTGGATCTTTCCATCGCTGCCACTTCTGTTATCGTATTGTCAAGATCTTTAGAAGGATACTCTCTATCCAGAAATTTTTGCTTTAGATCTTTAGCTTGACTTTGAAATGTTTTGGCGCATGAACTATTCCTTTTAAGTCTGATAAATTGTCCCTTGGGTATATTTTTAACCCAAGAGGGATTGTGGTGACTGCGTGCATGGAGGTAATTATTTGCCTGTACGGGCTTAAAATAGGTACAAGTTGCTATTTGATCATGATTGGCCGAAATGAGTAAATCTAAATATTCTATAGATGTTGAACTAGAATTAAAAGTGAATGATAAGTTATATGTGTTATGATTCATATAATTTTTGAATTCTTCTAAGTGCTCTAAAGTGCCGGACCATATAAAAATAATGTCATCTATGTAGCGCCGCCACAGGACCAAATCCGCTCCAAATGGGCAACTGGACCATATATGATGTTCTTCCCAGCTACCCATAAATAAATTGGCATAACTGGGAGTGAATTTGGTACCCATGGCGGTGCTACACACCTGTAAATAATACTTGGACATAAAATTAAAAAAATTGTGTTTTAAAATAAATTGAATTCCGGAAATAATAAATGACTTTTGGTCTGTTGTTAAGGTAATATCTTTATCTAATGTATCAGAAATTGCTTTGCATCCTTGGTTATGATTAATAACTGTATATAAAGAACTTACATCAGCTGTGACAAAATAATAATGTGATTTCCATATAAATATACTACAGAGTATATAAATATACTGTTGTTATATCATAATAAATATACATCATATATATTCCGTTGTAAGATGAATTGCAATATACCAAAAGTGTATACTGCTGCACAAAAAATATAAATTGACCACAAATACAGTATATACTGTTGTAATATAAATATACTATATAAATATACTGTTGTTATATCATAATAAATATACATCATATATATTCCTTTGTAAGATGAATTGCAATATACCAAAAGTGTATACTGCTGCACAAAAAATATAAATTGACCACAAATACAGTATATACTGTTGTAATATAAATATACTATATAAATATACTGTTGTTATATCATAATAAACATACATCATATATATTCTGTTGTAAGATGAATTGCAATATACCAAAAGTGTATACTGCTGCACAAAAAATATAGATGTACAGTACAGTTTTCTATATTTTTTTTTGTTAAGTTTTATAAATATACTTACGCGTTAGTTACCCTTGGTTCCTTTTTGCGGTCTCTGTTTTTTCCTTGTGCATGATAGCACACGGTGTTTGATGGCACAACGAGGCCAGAAGCAGCTAACCAGCGTTGGAAATCAGCAATTCGGTTTCCACTCATGTACATCTCCTTAATTCTCATGCTGATATCCTTTGAAATCTTCTTAACAGGCATTGCTGCGAGTAGAAAGAAATACAAACACAAGAATGTGTATTCGATGTTTAGTCGATGTGTATTCAATGTGCAGTGAATCCACAAAATGGATGGTGTATTTATACGCTAATGACTCACATTACAGTACGCCCACTTTCAACACCTGTACCTGGCCACCATGCATAAAAGGTCACACACTTTGCATAGTCCACCACTCCAGGATCTTTATCTGAGCTTGCCCTTGTTCAGATACTGTACTGCATTGTGCTACCTGCTTCCATGGAGCATCCCCGGTTCTATGGACGCAAGAACCCTCTCACCTCTGCCGTGCCTGCCACGCTGAAAAAGCGAAAGGCAGCAGCCATTTCCACGCCAAGGACAAAGCGACAGGCTAAGGCCAATAAAGAAAACCTTCTGCTGACCCCAAAGGCTAAGGGTTTTCCTAGACGTAAACCTCATTATGTGTTACGCCGATGCTCACCACAAACCGGGACCGGACCGCGGGGCTGAGGTGGGGTTATATAATCACCGACCTTAGTCCACGCAGACTGATCCGGAGTGCGCAGTTCGTAGTCGTACATCGCAGGGTCAGGATTGGAGAAGGCAGCATCGTCGTTAATGAAGCAGGAGTTCGGCAACAGGAAGTCAGGAGTTCCCTGCTTCAGCTTAGGAGCGTGAGCGTGGGAGTGGCTTCTGCGCAAGGAGCGGCCTCGGCCCATGACGCCGATCTCAGCAGGAGGAGACAGCAGGCTGGCCGTAGTTCACCGCAGGGCAGCGTCGGGAAGAACCAACGCTTCAGCGCAGAAGTCCAAGGCAGACCTCTGCGAGAGGATAGCAGCAGGTCGCAGGAAAGGAAGGGTAGCCACTGCTAGAAGGGAATGCAGCAGATACCAGTGCTGGCAACAACGCTTCAGCACAGACGTCCAGGGCAGGCCACTGCAAGGAGATAGCAGCAGACCAGTGTTGGCAACAACGCTACAGCACAGACGTCCAGGGCAGGCCACTGCAAGGAGATAGCAGCAGGCCTTTGCTGGCAACAACGCTTCAGCACAGACGTCCAGGAACAGGCCTCTGGATACTCAGGAACTAGAAGGAAAGAACACTTGGAGTGAGGCCTGGGGCGGTTTGTGGCAGAGACAGTAACGTCCAGGTAGGAAATTATGCTCGGCGCTGGTTCAGTGCCAACGCCTAGAATATAAAGGGCGGAGATCCAATCACAGGAGGAGGGTGTGTGAGTATTCCTCCAATGATGTAGCACAGGGCAGAAGCTGCAATTGAGAGGCAGCACATGTGCCTTTGATTGCCAGGGGAAGCTTGCAACTGCATGTTTCTGCAAGGCTATAGTCAAAGCCAGTAGTGGATTCCTTACATTATGTGAAGAAGATATACGGTAATGTGCTCTGTACGCAAGACGAATGGCAGCCATCCCACCGAATCCGCACACCACTTCATCCCATATGCTTCGACGACTCTGCTGTAGCTGTCCCGGAAATCTTCAGCCCGGCTTCTCCACCCCCATCTTGTCCGGTTCCATCCGAAGATGCTGCCGCCTCTGAAATCCACGGGTCACCGTCTCCTTTGCTCTTGGACGACTCTGCTTCTCGCCCGGAAATCCAACGGTCACCTTCTCCATCCCTCTTTGACGACGCTGCCGCTTCTCCTGTACCGGGTATCCCCAGGCCACCTCCTGCACTCTCCATCGCTGCCGCTTCTCCTGTACCGGGTATCCCCAGGCCACCTCCTCCACTCTCCATCGATGCCGCTTCTCTCCATGCAACCCCCATCTCATCCTCCGTTGCACCCATCCCCCCAGATCTCCAGATGCCATGCACAAGCAGCTCATTAGACCGAATCCTGAATGGGATAAGTGTGGATCTCCCCGGGAATTCTATTGTGCTGGCAAAGCTAGATCTGCTTCTGGAGTCGGTGCTACATGTGGAGCAACGGATGGACAAGATAGAGGCTGACATAGTGGGTATACATCGTTTGCTCGGTGTTAATGCCCCTGTTTCCCCGACGCCTGAGCAGGGGGTGACATGGATGTGATGAATGGGAGCATCGACCCCCTTCCATCACCAAGCGCACCCCCCCCACCAGAAGATGTAATGTACATGTACATTGAGGAGGACATGACAACCCCGTCAAGACCACGCCAGGAGACAACCCGGCGACCACGACCGGAGGAAAGCTTCCTCCCAGACACCCTACCATCGCCCGTCGCCTCAAGTACACCCGCTCCCAAAAGACCTCCTACACCCGCTCGCATCGAAACGGTGCCCGACATCAGCCTGCGCGATCTGACAGCGGCGCTTAGGGAGAAGTATAGGGTGATGAGTGCTGGTGTACCCCACAAGTATGCCTTGATCATTTTTAAGCACCATGTTCCCTACTCGTTGTACTGCGAGTGGGTGTTCAAAGTGAACTACGATGGGAATCGCCAAAAAAAGGCCCTTCCTGCCAATTTAAGGAAAAACATTGTGGAAGAAATGCTGCGCTTTTATGCAGTTACAGATCCTGTAATGAGAGGCGTTAGAGACTGCATTAATGGCGTTTTGCGCCATGCAAGGAATCGGCCATGGACGGACAATTTGGAGTACGTTCAGTGAGACCATACAGTACTGTTGTGCTGAACTGTATTGTGCTGTACATTACTGTACATGTTTTGCCCTACAGTTCCTGCTGTACTTAAACAAAGGATTCTGTACTGTATGTTGTTGTGTGTTGCACGGTTTTCAATGTGGCCCTGAAAACCTGCCCTGTTTGCTGCCCTCTTCTAGGACTGAGCTGGTTGCGCACCATCCCACTGTAGAAGCATTTAATAAAGGCTGCAGTTTTGCACTTTACTGTACTGTATGTATTATTGTGTGTTGCTGTTCACTTGAAATGTTTCACCATTGTATTGTACTGTATTTGTAAATAAAAGTTTTTGGTGGCGACTTCAGCAATAAAAGAACTGGTCAATTTATCTCACACTCAGTACTACAAACTGCTTTTTGCTGCCAGACTGCAAAGCCGCAAGACCAGCAACATTGTAAAAAAAGAGCAATGAGCGCGCAATTGGCGTGGGAACTTCTGTTCTAGGGCCCCTAGAAATAATATTCTTTATTTTATTTATAAACTCACATTTATAAACCCCTTCACCCACCCCCACTACCCACAATAAAAAAAAATCACACACAGCATCCCCGCAATAAATAAATAAATGACTATAAATAAATACATTTGAAATACATTTTTATTTATAGTGTAGATGTGCAGGGGGTCTCAGAAGCTGAACCGCACTGGTTTCAGGTCGGGGGACCCCCTGCCCCCTGAGATACAGACCCCTTTATGAGGTGCCGGTATCCCTCTGCGTTCAAAAAACCCCGATCACGTGACCGCGGCCTGTTAAAAAAAGGAGAGGGATACCGGCACCCCCTAAAGGGGCCTGTATCTCGGGGAGCAGGGGGTCCCCAGACCTAAAACCACAGCGGTTCTGCTACGGAGACCCTCTGCACATCTACACTGTGAATAAAACACACACATCATTAAAGAATCATTCATTGCATTAGCGGCTACTGCTATGGTAATGAAGCAGCATTTCTGTATTTTTAATAATATTGTACAGTGAGCAGGGGGTTCCCTGAGCCAGAAATCTAAACTCAGGGGGCCCCCTGCTCCTGCATATTATTAAAAGTACAGAAATGCTGCTTCATTACCTTAGCGTATAGCCGCTAAGGTAATGAAGGGGTTAAGGCATAATAACCAATAAATACATTCAATACACTACCCACTACCCATGGCAACCTCCGCTGCTGCTGCTGTAAAACAGAGAAAACAATTAACACTTTCAAAGTAATGTCCCCTAACCCCTTAATCACCATAGCGGTTATTAACCGCTACAGTCATGAAGGGGTTAACCCACCCTCACCCACCACTCGGGATGCCTACATACCCTCCCACACTAACCCCCCCCCCGTGAGGCCTAACCACCCAGTCAGTACCCACAAGGGAGGCCTACCCACATACCGTTGGGGAAACACCCCACCCCCAGTACCCGCAATAAAAACAGTACAATGACCCACAATAAACAGCATTATATTTATTAAATACATTACCCACCCCCTGTGCCCCCCCCCCATAAATACAAGATTTATCCTTTTACAGACAGGGTTCATAACGCAACCCCACGCTAGTCCCCGGTGGGCTGGCAGGGCACCTGGACAGACCTACAGTTTACCAGCAGCCCTTTTTACACAGGTTCTGGAGGCCTGCTGGTGGATCCTGCCAGCACCATGGCACCCAGGTGGTCTCCTTGGTCACCGTGGGCCACAATTGGGTCCCCACGGTAGGCCCAAGGATGTCTGGGAGCCCCGGGTCAAACCCACAGGTGTCTGCGGGGCCTCGGGTGGTTACCTCGGGGGTCTGGGGAACTCACGGGTGCTCACTACGGGTCTGCGGTGCCCCCACAGAAGTGGGACCACACATCATCATCCCCGCACCTACGGGTCGGCGGTGCCCCCACAGAAGTGGGACCACACATCGTCATCCCCGCAGACTACGGGTCCGCGGTGCCCCCACAGAAGTGGGACCACACATCATCATCCCCGCATGTGTCACCCGTGGAACCACCAGCCTGATACCCTTGGGATACCCGAGAATACCCGGAGGTGGTCTCCATAGGCCCCACGCAGAACCACGGAATCAAACCCTGAATGTAAAAAAAATAAACCTGGCCTATACATTCAATACATACACCCTCCCCCCCAACACCTACAGTACAATAATGTGCAAAATAACTATTATCCAGATATGGATAATAGATTAATTGCCCATTATTAAAAACATTAACTAGCATATACAAATAAATAAAGTACTACTGACCTCATCAATACGAAGTGTCCGTCGCCAGCGCCTTCCTTCCTTCTCTTGCCCACACAAGACATAGCCAATACCAAGCCAATACAT
Source organism: Ascaphus truei (assembly GCF_040206685.1). Lineage (NCBI taxonomy): Eukaryota > Metazoa > Chordata > Amphibia > Anura > Ascaphidae > Ascaphus > Ascaphus truei. The sequence goes on from NC_134484.1 coordinate 360,633,771, forward strand.
TGCAAGTACATTCAGATATCAATTAACCCCTTAAACACCTTATCAGATAATAACCGCAAAGGTAATTAAGGGGTTAAGCCACACAGGACCGATACCCACCCTTCACCCATGAAGTACTGTGGCTTCATCATGCAACTATATATATACTGTATATATACTGTATACAGAGAGACAGAGAGAAAGAGAGAGAGAGAGAGATACAGTATACTGTATACAGTACATATATATACACACGTTATATACACACCCATGATAAACCAGTATACAGTACAAATAAATGTAGAAGGGTTATCAAAAGCACTGTCCTACAACCAAACACTTCTCCATACATACACACTAAATTAAAATCAATTTCCTTTAATATTCATAACTGATCTCTCAATCTAAATCATCACTAAACCTCTGAAAAGCCATTTAAACAACTTACATTCCAATATAAATGATGCCTAAATATCTATGCACCATACAGTATACATTCTGCAAATTAATCAACCAAGTAAACAAAAATCAATTAGCAATCATTATTTACATCCCTAAACAATTCACACTCCCATCAAGAACAATGAAACCATTAACAAATTCACGCCTAGAGCAGAACAATTAAGCCTTTGAAAAAATATACAACCAAGCCTATCCCTGACCTTCCTCAAACACACAATACAATACCAAGGAATACACTGGCGACACACTTTATTCGAGCTCGGCTAGTCCCACGAATTCGGGTATACCCGGGTGTATTGAGGTTTGTGACTGTTTTCTGCCCGAGTGCATTGGGTTATTTTCCAGGCAGGGATTGAAGTATTTGTATTCCCGCTGGCTGCAATACTGCACAGTATATATATATATATATATATATATATATATATATATATATATATACTGCATTACAATTCATGAATTTATGCCATCTGGTAGACACACGAAGCATTGCAGCCTATTAAATTCTAATCATTATCATTTAACAGATCAACCGCCCGTCAGCCAGGCATGAACCCAGGCTGGGAAGGCAAATGCAACGGGGCTTGTCAGAGGTGAGGAGCGGCGCATTCCAGGTATCTGCCAGGTACATACTGGGTATTTGCTCGAATAAAGTGTGTCGGTGCAGTACATCTATCTAATTTTAAAATACTTTAAACACGTGTTAAAAAAGCTTTTTAAAAAATTAACAAGTTAAATAAAATACATTTCTTTAGTTCACTTACCATTACTTGGCCCCACCGACTCCCGTTGCGCAGCTTACTCACGAACCAATACACGATCAGGAACCCATAAAATAAAAAACCATAAAATAATAAACATTAAACTAAAAATCCAAATCAATCCACGGGTCTTCTACTTTTAATCCATCTTCATCTGTATTCTTCTTTCTTCTATCTCCTTCCGGGCGGGGCAGGGCGTGGTCTTCTTTCCATCATCGGCCACGCCCTTGTCTTTTTTCTTCTCCGGAGGTCCTTCCTCCGCGGCGTCTGGCTTCAAAATGAGACGACATAGGCTTTTAAAGGCCTATGACGTCACATTTTGCGTCATGGTTCCCACGGTCCTGATTGGGCCGTGAAAACCATGTGTTTTGGCCGACAAAAAAAAATGATGACGTCATCTTAAAGGCAATGAAAGCACAGCCAATCAGAATGGCTTTGCTTCAATTGCCTTTAAGATGACGTCATGAAAAGGCACATGGCCGTGCACACATGGTATGGTAGCCAATCAGAGCGTGGGAACTTTATCCCTACTCTGATTGGCTCTGGTATACCATGTGTCAGGGGCTTGGGGGAGAAAGGATGTGACGTCAATGAAAACCTGTGACGTGGTATGGTAGCCAATCAGAGCGTGGGAACTTTATCCCTACTCTGATTGGCTACCGTACCACGTGACAGGTTTTCATTGACGTCACATCCTTTCTCCCCCAAGCCCCTGACACATGGTATACCAGAGCCAATCAGAGTAGGGATAAAGTTCCCACGCTCTGATTGGCTACCATACCATGTGTGCACGGCCATGTGCCTTTTCATGACGTCATCTTAAAGGCAATTGAAGCAAAGCCATTCTGATTGGCTGTGCTTTCATTGCTTTTAAGATGACGTCATCATTTTTTTTTTGTCGGCCAAAACACATGGTTTTCACGGCCCAATCAGGACCGTGGGAACCATGACGCAAAATGTGACGTCATAGGCCTTTAAAAGCCTATGTCGTCTCATTTTGAAGCCAGACGCCGCGGAGGAAGGACATCCGGAGAAGAAAAAAGACAAGGGCGTGGCCGATGATGGAAAGAAGACCACGCCCTGCCCCGCCCGGAAGGAGATAGAAGAAAGAAGAATACAGATGAAGATGGATTACAAGTAGAAGACCCGTGGATTGATTTGGATTTTTAGTTTAATGTTTATTATTTTATGGTTTTTTATTTTATGGGTTCCTGATCGTGGATTGGTTCGTGAGTAAGCTGCGCAACGGGAGTCGGTGGGGCCAAGTAATGGTAAGTGAACTAAAGACGTTTTTTTTTTAACTTGTTAATTTTTTTAAAAGCTTTTTTAACACGTGTTTAAAGTATTTTAAAATTAGATAGATGTATTCCTTGGTATTGTATTGTGTGTTTGAGGAAGGTCAGGGATAGGCTTGGTTGTATATTTTTTCAAAGGCTTAATTGTTCTGCTCTAGGCGTGAATTTGTTAATGGTTTCATTGTTCTTGATGGGAGTGTGAATTGTTTAGGGATGTAAATAATGATTGCTAATTGATTTTTGTTTACTTGGTTGATTAATTTGCAGAATGTATACTGTATGGTGCATAGATATTTAGGCATCATTTATATTGGAATGTAAGTTGTTTAAATGGCTTTTCAGAGGTTTAGTGATGATTTAGATTGAGAGATCAGTTATGAATATTAAAGGAAATTGATTTTAATTTAGTGTGTATGTATGGAGAAGTGTTTGGTTGTAGGACAGTGCTTTTGATAACCCTTCTACATTTATTTGTACTGTATACTGGTTTATCATGGGTGTGTATATAACGTGTGTATATATATATACTGTATACAGTATACTGTATCTCTCTCTCTCTCTCTCTCTTTCTCTCTGTCTCTCTGTATACAGTATATATACAGTATATATATAGTTGCATGATGAAGCCACAGTACAAATTCATGGGTGAAGGGTGGGTATCGGTCCTGTGTGGCTTAACCCCTTAATTACCTTTGCGGTTATTATCTGATAAGGTGTTTAAGGGGTTAATTGATATCTGAATGTACTTGCAATGTATTGGCTTGGTATTGGCTATGTCTTGTGTGGGCAAGAGAAGGAAGGAAGGCGCTGGCGACGGACACTTCGTATTGATGAGGTCAGTAGTACTTTATTTATTTGTATATGCTAGTTAATGTTTTTAATAATGGGCAATTAATCTATTATCCATATCTGGATAATAGTTATTTTGCACATTATTGTACTGTAGGTGTTGGGGGGGAGGGTGTATGTATTGAATGTATAGGCCATGTTTATTTTTTTTACATTCAGGGTTTGATTCCATGGTTCTGCATGGGTCCTATGGAGACCACCTCCGGGTATTCTCGGGTATCCCAAGGGTATCAGGCTGGTGGTTCCACGGGTGACACATGCAGGGATGATGATGTGTGGTCCCACTTCTGTGGGGGCACCGCGGACCCGTAGTCTGCGGGGATGACGATGTGTGGTCCCACTTCTGTGGGGGCACCGCCGACCCGTAGGTGCGGGGATGATGATGTGTGATCCCACTTCTGTGGGGGCACCGCGGACCCATAGTGAGCACCCGTGAGTTCCCCAGACCCCCAAGGGAACCACCCGAGGCCCCGCAGACACCTGTGGGTTTGAACCGGGGCTCCCAGACATCCTTGGGCCTACCGTGGGGACCCAATTGTGGCCCACGGTGACCAAGGAGACCACCTGGGTGCCATGGTGCTGGCAGGATCCACCAGCAGGCCTCCAGAACCTGTGTAAAAAGGGCTGCTGGTAAACTGTAGGTCTGTCCAGGTGCCCTGCCAGCCCACCGGGGACTAGCGTGGGGCTGCGTTATGAACCCTGTCTGTAAAAGGATAAATCTTGTATTTATGGGGGGGGGGCACAGGGGGTGGGTAATGTATTTAATAAATATAATGCTGTTTATTGTGGGTCATTATACTGTTTTTATTGCGGGTACTGGGGGTGGGGTGTTTCCCCAACGGTATGTGGGTAGGCCTCCCTTGTAGGTACTGACTGGGTGGTTAGGCCTCACGGGGGGGGGGTCAGTGTGGAAGGGTATGTAGGCATCCCGAGTGGTGGGTGAGGGTGGGTTAACCCCTTCATGACTGTAGCGGTTAATAACCGCTATGGTGATTAAGGGGTTAGGGGACATTACTTTGTACTGTATGTTTTAATTTTTGTGTCTGTTTTGCAGAAGCGGAGGGGCCATGGCCAGGATGGGGGGGGGGTAACGGTATGTGGGTAGGGGGTGAGGGTGGTTAGACCTCACAGTATGCACATTGGGTCCCCCCCCCTCCCCACATTTACATACACTGCACTGACAGCAATGCAGGGAGGGAGATTTACTGGTAACAGAAACATCTCTCTGCCTTCAGTGTAATCTGTTTAACAGAAACATTAGGGGGGAGGGGGCTTTAAACAGATTACACTGAAGGCAGGGAGATACAGGGGATGTACTGTTTTGTTCATCATGTATGTTGTTTATTGCAATGCTGTGTATAATGTATAATGTTTTTTACAATTAGATAGATGTAATCCTTGGTATTGTAAGGGTTAGCTTTGGTTTTAAATTGTGTTTTCTGGTTGGTACTTACAGTATATATTGATTTTTGGTTAAAATAGTTGACTTGTTTGGAAGTGTTTGTATTTACTGGTAGAGTAGCTTGCAATTATATTGTTAACATTCATTTGCAGAATGTATATGGTGCATAGATTTTATGCATCATTTATACAATGTAAATGCAATGTACTGTGTGGATTGGAATGTTATGTTTTATATTGTAAGATCAGTTAGGATTGTTAAATGGATTATTATTATTGTCTGTACTGTATAGAGAAGCGTTATTTGTAGGACAGTATGATTTTGATAACCATTCTACAGTACATGTATTTGTATATTGGTTCATCATATGTGTGTATATACTATACTCATATGTGTATATATATATATAGATATACAGTATATATATATATATATATATATATATATATATATATATATATATATATATATATATATATACATTATATACATTATATACTTTATATATATATATGTATGTATACAGTATATATATACACAGTATATACTGTATATGTATAGGGATTGTTATTATATATATACAGTATATATATACAGTATATATTTATTTCTCTTCATGTATTTATTTATTTATTTAGATTTATTTATTAATTGTGGGGCTGCTGTGCGTGAATTTATTTTATTGGGGGTAGCGGGGGTAAGGGGGGTGTTTGGCCCTTGGTGTGAGTTTAGGACTTGTAGCAGCAGCACAATTAATAAATAAATCTAAATAAATAAATGAATATAAATAAATATATTTAAAATACATTTTTATTGATAGTGTAGATGTGCAGAGGGTCTCCGGAGCTGAACCGCACTGGTTTTAGGTCTGGGGACCCCCTGCTCCCCGAGATACAGGCCCCTTTAAGGGGTGCCGGTATCCCTCTCCTTGGTTTAACAGGCCGCGGTCACGTGATTGGGTCTTAACGCAGAGGGATACCGGCACCTCATAAAGGGGTCTGTATCTCGGGGGGCAGGGGGTCCCCCGACCTGAAACCAGTGCGGTTCAGCTCCGGAGACCCCCTGCACATCTACACTATCAATAAAAATGTATTTCAAATGTATTTATTGTCATTTATTTATTTAGATTTATTTATTTATTTTTTGGCGGCTGCTGTGTGTGAGTTTTTTTTTATTGTGGGTAGTGGGGGTGGGTGAATGGGGTATTAGCCCCAACGGTGCTTGTTTAGGGCTTGCGCGTGGGTAGCGGGATGGCTTAAACCCTTCATGACCGTAGCGGTATTAACTGCTACGGCCGTGAAGGGGTTAAGTGCACCCGCAACCCCCCCGCAAGCCCTAAACTCACACCAAGGGCCAAATACTGTACACCCCACTACCCACAATTAAGCGGGCACGGTGAGTTAACACCTTCATTGCCTTAGCGGCTATCCGCTATGGTAATGAAGCAGCATTTCTGTATTTTTAATAATATTGAGCAGGAGCAGGGGGCCCCCTGAGTTTAGATTTCTGGCTCAAGGAACCCCCTGCTCACTGTACAATATTATTAAAATACAGAAATGCTGCTTCTTTACCATAGCACATAGCCGCTAAGGTAAAGAACGAGTGTTTATTTATATATGTGTTTTATTGTTAGTGTAGATGTGCAGAGGGTCTCCGGAGCTGAACCGCACTGGTTTTAGGTCTGGGGACCCCCTGCTCCCCGAGATACAGGCCCCTTTAGGGGGTGCCGGTATCCCTCTGCTCTGCTTGGTTTACAGGTCGCGGTCACGTGATCGGGCCCTTTAAACGCAGAGGGATACCGGAACCACATAAAGGGGCTGTATCTCGGGGAGCAGGGGGTCCCCCGACCTGAAACCAGTGCGGTTCAGCTCCCGAGACCCCCTGCACATCTACAATATAAATAAAAATGTATTTAAAATAAGTTTTAATGTGCCGATGTTTGCGCTGAGAGAGAGCAGCGGATCTCTCTCTGCTGCAAACACATCTCGCCCCCCGCCGGCCCATACTGTAGTATCATTTACTGTATGTACTGTACAGTATGTGCATATACAGTACTGTATACTGAACATGTAGAATAAATGCATAAACAACAAGAAACAGAAAACACAAAAACATATACAATACAAACAATGATTCCCTGGCGCACTAACAGATATTAAACCTGACAGCAGAGTGCAGTCCCATGAATCAAGTAGATGATATTGGATGAGATCTACAGTCCACACTGTCCCATTCCTTTTAGATTGAAGACTTGTCTGGAAATAAAAACAAAACAACCATTGCGCAGTACCCTATGGTCAGTTCTCTACACCCCCACCGTTGCTATCTACTTAATTAAAAATAGATAGAAATGGGCCTCAAAAGGTTTCTTTGCTCTCCTCCCGGTTGGCTCCAACTTGTTGCTGTTGCTGGTGACGTGATCTTTACTTCCAGCGTCAGCACCGCCATACACCGTGTGGGAACAAGAATGGGCGCCAATAGTGTGATAACATAACATTTATTGATAAAAATAGCAGGGTAAAAAACATGCACTCACATGCTGTAATGCCCTATGTGCGTCCTACAACGTGCCGTCCGCTTACATGGGAGGATGCCGAGGGATTGCAGGAGGAGGCTGGATTCGGCGTGGGTCCCCGCTTCGTGGCCGCGACTCGGAGCGCCTATTCCCTCCTCAGATGACTTTCCCCGCCAATCAACCTCTTCTCCTCTCAATGGGTATGCACGCCGCAGCACGTCCTGGAGGCTCCACCCTACGCGCGTTTCGTGACTCTGACGTCACTTCTTCAGGGGTAATGGAGCCGTGGGGGCACTGTAGGTTATTTATATCCTTGTGCATTGCTAACGAGGGATTCCCATTGGGTAATTGTCCTCACTGGGAACTCCCACTGATTGTCCACTTGTAGATAATGAAGGGCAATTTGTATACAGCTGACTTAACCCCTTCATACCTGGACAGTAACAATCACAATATACATACACTCCAGCATATTCGTGAAACATACTTATAAAAATGGCAGTAAGCTATAATTAATATATTCTAATGCCAATACATCTTATACATAGAAATACATCAATAAAAATAATCTGATTCCATATAAAAATATAAATAAAAAGTGGATAGCAACCTTATGGCTTATAATTCCAAATTGTATTTTGAAAGATAGCTATTAAGCTGACTCCCTGCCAATGCCGGCATAGAGGACCCAGAGGTGGAAAGAGAATGTATTAGATTGAAACATAAGATAACCTGGTTATGCTATATCCAACATCAGCAGTATACTATATAAACCTAACTATCTCTCAGGAATGCTGCCAGGTCGAATTCAATATTTAGTCCTCTTGGGGTCATAGTTTTAAGGGTATATATCCAGTAGCTTTCGCGTCTGGATATAAGATTTATTTTGTCACCCCCCCTCCAATTCTGCTTGGGACATTCAATCCCTTTATAGATTAACCCTTCAGGATTTTGTCCATGCTTACTTTTAAAGTGGCTGGAGACACTGTGTGTCTCTAGACCCCTTTTAATATTGTAAACATGTTCTGCAAGACGTCGTTTCAATGGTCTACCTGTTCGCCCTACATATTGTAGTCCACATGGGCACTCTAACAGGTAGACCACAAAAGGAGTCTTGCAGGAGATGAATGATTTAATGGGGAATTTCACAATCAGATGGTGGTGAGTTTATTCCCTTCATCACCAAATACAATGGAATGTCCAATAAAATAACACAAATAATTAAGAAACATTGGGGCATTCTACAGGGCGATACAATCTTAAAATCCATATTACCCAAACATCCTCAGATAGTTTTTAAAAAGCTGACAATCTAAAACTTAAACTATCCCCAAGTTGTCCGTTCAATTCCATGAAAGCACATAATACAACATGGCTAAAGGAATTAGATGGATTTTTCACATGTGGTAAATGCATTGGCTGTGGATATAGCTCCAAATGTAATCAATTTCAATCCAATGTTACGGGGATTAAATTCCCCATTAAATCATTCATCTCCTGCAAGACTCCTTTTGTGGTCTACCTGTTAGAGTGCCCATGTGGACTACAATATGTAGGGCGAACAGGTAGACCATTGAAACGACGTCTTGCAGAACATGTTTACAATATTAAAAGGGGTCTAGAGACACACAGTGTCTCCAGCCACTTTAAAAGTAAGCATGGACAAAATCCTGAAGGGTTAATCTGTAAAGGGATTGAATGTCCCAAGCAGAATTGGAGGGGGGGTGACAAAATAAATCTTATATCCAGACGCGAAAGCTACTGGATATATACCATTAAAACTATGACCCCAAGAGGACTAAATATTGAATTCGACCTGGCAGCATTCCTGAGAGATAGTTAGGTTTATATAGTATACTGCTGATGTTGGATATAGCATAACCAGGTTATCTTATGTTTCAATCTAATACATTCTCTTTCCACCTCTGGGTCCTCTATGCCGGCATTGGCAGGGAGTCAGCTTAATAGCTATCTTTCAAAATACAATTTGGAATTATAAGCCATAAGGTTGCTATCCACTTTTTATTTATATTTTTATATGGAATCAGATTATTTTTATTGATGTATTTCTATGTATAAGATGTATTGGCATTAGAATATATTAATTATAGCTTACTGCCATTTTTATAAGTATGTTTCACGAATATGCTGGAGTGTATGTATATTGTGATTGTTACTGTCCAGGTATGAAGGGGTTAAGTCAGCTGTATACAAATTGCCCTTCATTATCTACAAGTGGACAATCAGTGGGAGTTCCCAGTGAGGACAATTACCCAATGGGAATCCCTCGTTAGCAATGCACAAGGATATAAATAACCTACAGTGCCCCCACGGCTCCATTACCCCTGAAGAAGTGACGTCAGAGTCACGAAACGCGCGTAGGGTGGAGCCTCCAGGACGTGCTGCGGCGTGCATACCCATTGAGAGGAGAAGAGGTTGATTGGCGGGGAAAGTCATCTGAGGAGGGAATAGGCGCTCCGAGTCGCGGCCACAAAGCGGGGACCCACGCCGAATCCAGCCTCCTCCTGCAATCCCTCGGCATCCTCCCATGTAAGCGGACGGCACGTTGTAGGACGCACATAGGGCATTACAGCATGTGAGTGCATGTTTTTTACCCTGCTATTTTTATCAATAAATGTTATGTTATCACACTATTGGCGCCCATTCTTGTTCCCACACGGTGTATGGCGGTGCTGACGCTGGAAGTAAAGATCACGTCACCAGCAGCAGCAACAAGTTGGAGCCAACCGGGAGGAGAGCAAAGAAACCTTTTGAGGCCCATTTCTATCTATTTTTAAGTAAGTAGATAGCAACGGTGGGGGTGTAGAGAACTGACCATAGGGTACTGCGCAATGGTTGTTTTGTTTTTATTTCCAGACAAGTCTTCAATCTAAAAGGAATGGGACAGTGTGGACTGTAGATCTCATCCAATATCATCTACTTGATTCATGGGACTGCACTCTGCTGTCAGGTTTAATATCTGTTAGTGCGCCAGGGAATCATTGTTTGTATTGTATATGTTTTTGTGTTTTCTGTTTCTTGTTGTTCATGCTTTGTATACATGCCTTGTGGATAGGTTTGTTTATTCCTTAGGCAGCCATTCCCCATTCTACTAAAATAGTCTGTGAGGGATCACATACAGGGTTTCCCATATAGGGGATCTCTCTTTATTTGTAGAGCACCTATTTATTTTAATAGTATATAGGTTAGGGTTTATAGGTTTGAGCACTGATTATATGTTTTTAGTTTAATTTTTTTCACCACAAGAATAAATGCATAGTTTTATTTATTCGGGTTTATTACACAGTATACTGTACGGCCGGAAAACATCAGCATACAGCACAATATTATCCATCGAAATCCCCCCATTAGCCGTTTTCTTTTCTGAGGAAAAACAAAATGAAAAGTTTTAATGTACAGTAATGGTCAGCCCCCTAAAGAAGTACCCAGCCAGCCCCACCAAAATAATACGGCAACAATACAGTACTCACCATACTATTTCCCATTCAGCTTGCGCCGGCGCCGGTCCACTGCCAGTACAGCTTTCTTCATCATCCACGTCGATAGTTTGCAGCGGGACTAGCCCACCTGTAGTCAGCAGGTGAGGCGGGAAATCGCTTAGGTACATGCAAGCTTCATCAAAACTGGCCGCGAAATCCGACTCTGCCTCAGGATCAGGCTCGGGCTCAGGGTTGTCACTGACGGTTGGTCCGTTATCGGAAGCCGGTGCTGGTGCTGGTGCTGGTGCATTGCTTGGCAGGGACTGTCGCTTCTTAGTTGGTTTTAACACGACCCTTCGCCTTTTGCCGCCTCCATGATCATCGATACGGGAAAAACCCTGTGACACACACCAATACCCTCCAACAAATTGGGGCTCAATACGGTGAAAACAGGGTCACTATATAACCTTTTCCTTACTGCACGCTTCCACAAATGAGGAGTTGGCGAAAATTTGTAAAAGTCATAGTTTTCGATAAAATACTGATAAATTTGAACAACTGTTGCCATCTTATCCTCTGTTGCATTAATAGCGGCCCATATCAAATAAGCATAACTTCTGTCAGGTTTTTGGAACACGGGCTGCACTTGAACACTCATGGTGGCGGGTCTCTGCAGAAAAGTGTAACACAAACTGAAACTGGTCTTTGTCTTTATTTAATATGTAAAGCCTAAATTGATACATTTTTGCAACTCTTCCTTCAGTCTCAAGGCCAAGGCCAAGTTACTTTACAATGGCACACTGTGGTACAGTATCTTTTTTAAACGAAACACCTGCAAGCCCACACATTACTGATTCGGCGCTTTACAAGTCAGGAATTTATGCCATCTGGTGGACACGCGAAGCATTGCAGCCTAGTAAATCCTGATCATTATCATTTAACACATCAGCCGCCCGTCAGCCAGACATGAACCGTGGCTGGGAAGGCAAACGCAACGCAGCATGCCAGAGGTGAGCAGCGGCGGATTCCAGGTATCTGCCAGGTACAAACTGGTAATTTGCTCGAATAAAGTGTGTCGCAGCAGTATGGGCTAAACGGAGCTGTCAAACTACACCTCCATGCCCATTGCCTCTGTGCATGCGCCTCATGCTGGTTTTATTTTTAATGGTCATTAAAATGGGCATTATTATCCGGGTAATAGCAATTTTGACCATTACTGTACTGTATGTATTGGGGTTGGGGGGGGGGGTTGTATTTACGTATTGCACTGTAATGTTATTTTTGAATGGGGAAAAGTGCTATTAGCCATCTTTGGTTAATAACACTTTTACCTATGCCTGTTGTTGGTACAGGGTGTGAAGGTGGTAGTTACCCTAGGGTGGTATTTAGGCCTTGCGTGAGGGTAGCGTGAGTGTTTAACCCCTTCATTACCTTAGCGGTTATATCCGCTAAAGTAATGAAGGGGTTAACTTCTATTGCCACCCTCCCGCAAGGACTAAACACCCACCATGGGGCAATTACAAGCTTCACCAACCCCCTGTACCAACAACAAAGCAGTGCCTGCTATTTAACTCTTTCATTACCTTAGCGATTTGCCGCTAACGTAATGAAACTAGCTGCATTTGTATTTTTACTGCACAGGATTGATACCGGAGGCCGACGGGCCCCCCAGAGGCCTCCGGAGACCCCCGGACATCCCCGTTGGCCTCCAGTATCAATCCTATGCAGTAAAACTACAAGAAAATGTTTTTATGCATCTTGCAATATTTTTAGCGCCAGCTTTTAGCTGGTGACAAAATATTGCAAGATTTTAAAGTATGATAAGCGTATCACTGCTAAGTGAATAGCATTTTCCGGCAAAACAAAAGCAATTTTGGATTTTTCTTGGCTTAACGCACAGCTTTTTTTTGGCAGAGTGTTAAAGTTCATTAGAAAGCCATTTAATTGCAATGCTGCCCTGTTATCAAAGTTTAGTGAATAGCAAAATAGGCAATATCACGCTTTAAGGGCATTTAACGTGCATTAAGCCACATCAAAGTTTAATTAATGAGCCCCTATCTGTCAAAATGTTCTCCTTCTGCTGAAACACAAAGAGGAGAATGTTGAACTGCTGAAAGACGAGAACGCCACTCTCTGTTTACGGTATATAATCGATAACACAGTGATTCAGCTGCTCCCACTCATGAATGATACATTGATTTACTAATTCGTTTTTTCAGTCCTCCTAGTGACCATCCTTTTTAAAGAAACATTTTATGCAAGCATTTTGAACCATAATTCTTGCTCTGTCTCAAGCACTTTACAATGTGCTTCTCTTATTCACTTAACCAAATTTTGGAACTACAGTTTCCACCTGTGGAGGTCATCATGCCATCGGTAATTCAAAAGAATCTATCTATCTATCTATCTATCTGTCTGTCTGTCTGTCTGTCTGTCTCTCTAATTAAAAAAATATCTATTTGTATAAATTCATTTAATGCCAGTAACATTGGTATTCAGGGATGTACTTTAGTAGAGTCATGCTAAATCTTTAAATGTTTGGCTTTCTGCATGGAGATTACAACATTTACTTCTTGGGATTAGTAATTCTGAGATTTTCTTTCATCACAATGTTAATTTATTATAGCCTTGTGGCTCATAATGATCCATCTGTTAAGATTTTTCTCATCAGTTGTTAAAATTACTGGAGGATTTGTTGGTGTGTTATTCTTGTTCACAGCCATATTAATGTTAGTCCTAATGTAATCAGTTTGCATTATGTGGCATTTCATGCAGTTTGCACAGATTTACAGCTTGGTTGCTTTATCTAGTCTCATGCTTGTGAAGCAGCTGTTAGGCATTTAGCTAATATAATTGTAACCCATGTGAGGATTTGATTTTGTCCATTCAAAGTTAGATACATTGAACGTAAAAACATCCTACATTTGTAACATTGAGGTAAGGTGTATACCTCTATATCTCTGATACATTAAAGAAACTGTCTCGTCTGCTTGAAATTTGTTTATTTTTTTCTTTTACATTTGAACTATAGGGTTCCACTGAGCTGATTTGTGACCCCCTGACCTCCACGGACCACTTGATTCCAGAGCAATGAGCAGGTGTTTTCTACTGGGTAAAAATACTTGCCGGTGGACACAAAAGGTTCGCAGGGTCATGCTCACTACGGTGGGCCAATAGAATGTTGCAACATAATTGGGAACAAGATAAACTATAAATATATCTTGGAAGCAGGGGTCCCCAGAGGTCAGGGACCATGGATTAGTTCAGAAGCTCCCTCTGACCCAGGTAAGGTAAAATTCGGGAAATTACTGCTGTAAAATCAGATTGATGTGACTGCCATTTAAGGTAAATTGCAACTTTATCTTAAGGGTCCATACTGTAGTATGGTGTTTCTTTTTATGGGCCATTGCTTTAGAGAATGCAACTTGCAACCTATAATCACTTGTAAATCTCAGATTGCAGATATTGTGTGCTGTTTCATAAGCAGTGGTATATTCTACATATAAATAGACCATGCTACTGTAGAACTTTGGTGTGTATTTTTGCTATTGAGATCTGGCAATAGTTAATGTGGTCTGTAGTAACACTGTACTAGATTAAGGCCCAGATCTATAAAAGTCAGTTCACTCAGGGCTCATAACATATTAACATTTTAAAATAAGTACAGAACGTTATGTTGCCGGAGATCAAAGCGAATCCACAAAGTCTTTATAATGACAAAACAACATCCATTATTGATCTTATTAGCATAGGCTTAATGGCATATGATCCAATGGCATATTAAGTTAGCACTAGAAATGGGCAAATTCGCCTAAATCCTTTTCCCGGATTTTCTCTGATGTTACCACCAAAATCCATTTTGCGGTGTAAAATCTGCAAACTGATTTGGGCAGTTTCAATCCATGCGGATTCATTAATATCTGCCATTGGATACAATCCATTGACGAATTTGAAGAATCCAATCAGTGGAGTCAGCAATCCGTTGGCAGATTCTTACGAATCCATGGGGTGTATTGTTAATAATAATAAAAATCCACAAAACTGGAATGGCCCTTTTTGACATTGATCCGCTGAAATCCGCAGACCAAAGGAACCAGCCAAGCCACTGCGTATTCAAATTTGCCAATTTTTCTTTTACCCGTCTCTAGGGTGGAGGGAGTCAAAGCCACGTTTAGGTAAGTGTCATACCTAATGGTGGCTTCAGCTCCCTCCAGACCCTGAAATGAGTTTTGGTTTTGCTCACAATCTCTCTCAACCTATGTAAACGCTTATTTCTATAAAGGACCTTAACATATTAGGGATGCAATTGAAGTTATTCAGCCTTTGTGACAGATACAACACAAACACAATACAGGCATACCCCGTTTTACGTATACCCGCTTTACGTACATTTATTTTTAGTTGCACCATACCCCTGTGTACGTACACGTGCTTTGCGAGTACGGACACCAGGGGGCGGCGTGCGCATGCGGCAGCGGCGTGTGCAGCTCAACAATCCCGCAACCTCCTTCATGCTTGTCCCTATGGTGTGCCCGATCTCCCTGTTCCCTCTGCCCTCCCCCTCCCATCTGTCTCCGTTCATCCTCCCATCTGTCTCCGTTCCCCCTCCC